>NC_042493.1:59520397-59534698 GCF_005508785.2 Acyrthosiphon pisum
GGCAGATCAATTGTAGGAAGTCACTGAATATTCCTTTGATGTTAAACTTAGTCTACTTCAAACTCTAAGCACATTTTTCAGTAAACAAACAGCAAACTGCTGGATGAGTTGGATTAATTAATTTAGGGAATAGATGATCCTTCAATTTGGTTGTAAGTTAGTTGTATGTAACTTAATTTGGGGAATACACAACGGCTATTCTCTATTGTTCATAATATTTAGTTGTGGTGTTTACTTATTATACTGCCTCCTTTATACAAGTCAGTTAAACAATAGTTGACTAATTCATTAGATTTTCGTGTCGCAGTAGAGTTTAAAAATGTCAATTCCGTATGTTCCTATAACCCGGAGGATCGGAACGTTATTACGTCTTGTCAAGGGCTGCTCCAGGCCCCCCCCCTCAAGGACGTATTTCTGAAAAATTGTTTTGGTATTGTCAAAGCATAATAACAACAAAAACTATATATATTATATTTTCGACTGTACCTATGTGTGCAACTATGTAACTGCTATCTTTGTTACGAAGAACCTATAATATAAACTAGAATAATATGAAATATTAAAATATACTATCGTATGGTATTATATGATTAAAACATTAATTAATGTGTAACACACATTTCTGTACGAACTCGGAGAATCCTAAATAATTTTTAGGAAATACCACAGATTATATACTTTTATTAACTTATATATATTTTTTTAAATTGGCTTTTAAATTAGTGATCCAAAAACAAAACTTCGCAAGTTATATATCATCATCGTTAGATTTAGCTAATGCTTCGTCTGCAATAGAAGGAATCAAAGAAATATTTCAGGAAAAACGTATGCTGTGTGTAGGTGAAGTCCATAACATTTTCTTGAAAGCTAGTAGCTTAACAGAAGAAATTGGGACGCTATGGTCCCTGGGTCTCGTTAGTTAGAATTTATTTAGGGGCCTTTAATTTGTCCATTAATTTTTTCATTATAGGCTATTTATAACACTGCATAAATCACTGCAAAAAAAATCGATGATTATTAATTAGCTAGGAAAAAAGCTTGTCAATTATAATTTATAAATAAAGTGATACATTATTCATTATTTCTTGCTATATACCTAATATCTATGTATTATAATTATTATAATAGGTACCTAACACCTTATACATATTAAATAATATACAATGTGTTTCAGGGTGAAGTGACCGGCCAACGCCAAATGAAAGTATACCAAAAATGATGAATACATATCCTTTAATTTAACTTATTTATTTTTTTAGTTATGGGCAATTAACTTTTTTTTTATCCAAACCATGCGTATCACGCATTTGTTTATGTATCTTCAAAACTTATCAACATTTTGACGTAATTTTATTTCGTTTTAAAGCTATTTAATTGTCTTTTCGACTGACATACGCAATTAAACCAGAAATGTTCTAATTATTTTTATTAAATTAAAAAAAAAGAAAAAAGTTGGCAAAAATTAGTATTTTTAAAAGGAAATTGTGCATTTTTCCAAATAATTTATTATTAACTATGAGTTTTTGTTTTTTGTATTATGACAACTAAAATTTACCGAATAGTATAAAATTAAACGATTGACAACCAATTAACCAATCCCAGGAAAACTAAGATTGTGACGATTAACGAAACAGGAATATATTATGAGACCAAACTTTCAAGGTATTCTAGTTATTATTCAGTATAATTCAGTACGATAATACAAAAAACAAAAACCCCATACTATAAGTAATAAATTATTTAAACACGATTTATTTTTAAAAAATACTAATTTTTGCCAACTTTTTTCTACATTTTTAATTTAATAAAAAAAATTAGTGCATTTCTAGTTCAATAGCGTATGTCGGAGTGTTGATAGGACAATTAAATAGCTATAAAATAAAAAAAAATTGCATAAAAATATTGAAAACTTTTGAAGATACATAAGCAAATGCTTGATATGTATGGTTTTGATAAAAAAGTTAATTACTTACCCATAACTTAAAAAATAAAAAAGTTAGACCCAATCTTTAAAGGGTATTTCTTCATTATTTTTGGTGTATTTTCATATAACGTCGGCTGCAGGTCACTTCACCCCGGAACACATTATATACATTAATATTTTTTTTTGTATTGGGGCCTCAAAATGTCTTAATCCGAGCTTGTTTATGTATGGCAGTCAATGCGATCTACAGATATGAATTGTCGAACTTCCGATAAAAGAGATTTCCATATCGCGGTAATTGTCTTTACGGAAATACCTGTGGTATTTTTTTTTTGTACTCCCTATACAAGTTAAATTACTACAGACAAATATAATATTATGTATATTTGTATAGTTACTTCAGTGTAGTTTGTGATGTAATTGAGTGCGCATGTCGTTTATTTAGAGAATTATTTACTTTAACTCTTTTTATGTTTAAACGAGAATTATTATAATGATATTTACAAAACTAGAGGGATTAGGTATGTAGAATATTGAAATTAGATATAATATTAAACAAAATGTTCTTCTCTACTATCAAATATACAGTGAGTGGCGGAGATTGCGCCACCAAAACTATTTAATTATTTTACGATCAAACTTCAATATTTTGTGAACATTTAAAGGTGAGTTAAATTGTTGACTAAATATATTTATGCAAGTCACATAATTATATGTGTTAAGGTGGGCAAGTTATGAGAACACAAGAAAAATTATAGAAGCTAATAAACAAAATTAACTTTTTAGTTTTTAATTACCTAGTTACATTTACCTAATGCCCGCTTTTGTATATGACAATGAACCATAGACCTTTTTAATATAAAATAAATAAATAAGTTTGATACCTGTAATACAACCACGTCGTTTAATAAACACAATTATTTGCAAGTGTTAAAATAGTATACCTAAATAAATATATATTAATATATATTGTATTAAATATAAATTAATATAAATAAAACGGTTGCTCAGAGTGGCCGTTTGCGACATAAATCAGAAAATAAAAATAGTTTTATAATTATATGGCTCCACTGGTGGCACTTCAGTTCTTATCATGGTTTTTGGAGAGTGTCCATTCTGATTTCATCTATTCTGTGATATTTGTGTGAGTATGTTTGTTACATGCAGGGCAGTATACTTTAAATTACTTATCCAGATACAGATACAGATACTTTACTTAGAAAGAGTAACTAGATAGGTACGGATACAATTTTTTTAAGTATCTTGCAGATACAGATAGATTTTTATTAATTTATTATTACAATAGGTATGTTGCGAACCCATTATATATAACTATACTTAGTATACTACTATAAATAAATATAGTTAGTATATTAGTGTAATGTATTACTCGAATTATTTAAGATACATTTAACAAAATATTTTGTTCATAAAGATTTAATGTATTAAAAAATATATAATCACCAAATTAAAATAAAACAACTAATAATATATTATGTTCATAGGTAGGTATATAGATTAGAGATGTTAGATTAGAGTTGAACCAAAGAATGCATTTATTTTACCATGATGTGTGTGTTTTTTTTTCTATCTGTCAGTTACATTTTGGATACTAAAAACACTCAGGTTTTTGAGATCAACATCTTTTCTGATAGAAAAGTGAATCTAGTTGGTACTTTTGAGTAGGGCTTGAAATCGGTTTCAAAACCTATTTCAGAAACCGTTATAAACCGTTAAAAACCAAAACCGAAAAAAATTGGATACCGATATTATAATATAATACTAAAACCGAAAATATAATTTCAAAAACAGTATTTTTTTTAAAAATCTTTGGTATCTTGAACATTTTTGAAAGATTATTTTACACAAAAGGCGATTTGAACGCGTGATTCCGTAATTTTCAACATATATTTTTATGAGCATTTTCAACAAATGGTAACAATTTTGATTCCTTTTGTACTAGTTATAGTCTTGAGAAACTTATACTAATTTGTAAATTTTTTAAAGTATTCTCAATAAAAGCTATTTAATTTAGTAAAATTCTTGAAAGTTGAATACAAGGTTCTTAATAAGTTTTGCTAATGTTTGTTAAAAAATATTTAACTTACATAGACACATAATTATTTTTATATGTATTTAAAGTTCAAATGAAGACTCTCGGAGCAACAATGAGACATGTCCATATTTTGGTCAAAATCAGTTATTGATTGCACATTATCAAGAAAAAAATGCGTCGTTTGGTGCAACAACCAGACAAATCCGACGGTTAAATACAGAGATATCATATATTTGTTTTATTTTGGTGCAACAAAAAGATATGTCCAGAAAAATGCGTATTAAATAAAAATTTAATTTTGGTACAACAACAATAGATATGTCCAAACAAGTTTTTATTGCTTCCTTAACTTATTATTAATATTTAATCTTTATCTATAAGTGCAAAATATGTTGTATGTAACTTAAAACTAAATTTTAAAATTCTTCATAAACTTTTTAAATTTTTTTTTTGGAATTTACAATGTTTTTTTTGTCTGTTGGAAAATTTCAAAAAAAGGATATGTCTGATTGTTGTCCCGAAATCTTCAAGTTTTGACAAAATTCCTCGAAATTTCAAAAATTTTCAAGCTATTTTTCAGTTAGAAATTCAAAAAAGTTATTCATTTCATAACTAACATTAGAAACTATGATAGAAGAATCCCCACAAATATTCTTATCTTAAACAAAAAAGTTTAAAGAAAAGAAATATTTATATTTTATGAGCATTTAAATTTAAAATATTAACGATCTGGATTTTCATTGGTAAATTAACTAATATTCAGGTATCAATTTTTGATATTTTGTTGTGATTCAAAAACAAATGATTCTAGATACTTGAAATTTTCCCAAAGTGTTAAAATAAAAATATTCTATACAATGTACACTAACTGATCCAAACCTTCATATATTCTACCTAACTAAACCAAGGATTATTTTAAGCAGAACTCGAATTCAAACTCAACATTTTTTATCATGTACATTGAACCTACAAATTAAATCAACCATAATTACTATTATATTTTAAGTTTTCGTATTACTTATTCAACATTTGAACTTTTAAGTCTATGTAACTGTATTTGCAATAAATTTAGATAATTTAATATTTTTTTTTTACATAGGTATTAGGTACACAATAAATTATTCATAAGGAAAAAAAGTGGATGTTGCTATGCTGTACAGTAGGTTACAAATGGGTTATTGTACAATAGATTGTATTAGACTTGAATTCAATGATATAATTTCATTGTATAAGAAAAACGATTCTGAGCGTAGATGGTTTGTCAGTCTGGATATTTTCTATTGTTATTATTTATTATACCATGTAAATTTAATTAATATAAAAATATTATAATTTTTTATTCGTTTCTATGGTGATAAGCATAGCATTAGAAATTAAAATCCCATTTTTAGCGTTTTTTCGTAATTTTTCGTTTGTTTTTCCCGTGAAATTAAATAATTATTGATAACATTGAAAAATGACTTCCCTAAAGTACCATTTTGATCCAATTTGCTAAAAGATATTGTAATATATGTTGAAATTGAAGCACTCCTTCTGGTAGACAACTTTGTATACAGGATATAAAAAAAAAATAAAAAAAAAAATAAACACCATTGTAAAATCAATAGCTTCCTCGCTCCACTCAGAATCTAAAATAAAATGTCAAATAAAATATACATAGTTATTATTTTATTTTTAAATATATATAATATAATATTCTCATTAATTAAAAATTATATATTATCATGTAGAAATACCAATTGTTCTACTGATCCAGGACCAAGCCGCTGTCTGCTCTTGGTAACAATATGCCCTGCTTTTGAGAATATGCACTCAGAACAAACGAACGTGGCAGGAATACTTCGATATTTCATTGCAACTGGTAATAAATTTGGGAATGTAGTTTGGTTAGAGCTCCTTCAAGTTAAAGGAATTGACGTTGGAGAAATCAGTGGTAGTTTTAAATACTCCTGTATTTACAAAAATATTTTAAATTTTAAATTAGTCTCATGTCCTTTATCACAAAAATTAATAATTAAGCTCACTTCTCTCAAAACAAAATCAATCTGGCCCACCATATGTTTTATAGTGGGTGATCGTTCATTTAGAATATCTTACAATGAAGAATTACTTGGCTAAAATATATAATATGTTCTGCTATTTCATTTGTAATGTTTGTATCTGGTGGTGGTGTTCTAAGAGTTTCAACTTCCATTTTATATGGGAGACACCCTCCGACGAGCACTAAATCCGATCTCTCGGTACGGACATGGTATCCGTCACAAAAACCGTACCGTTACGATTAAGGTCGGGTCGCGGCAGCTTAAAACCCTGCCCCGATTACCGATGCTAACGGGAAAACAGTCGTTGCGGGTACTGTGGGAAACGGTCCCTGAAAACCCGTTCCACGGGCGTGAAGAGAGCCCCGTCGGACATCCGACCACGCTAAACGCCTAGACGGAACCGACGCTTCACGAGCATTGTAACTCGGGCCCGGCCGGCGGGCACGTACGCCTCGCGCGTCCGCGCGCGCCGTCCGCGTGCGAGGAACAGATGTGGATGGACTCGTGGAGGTTGTGGGATTAACGTCTTAGTAGAAGGGAGGGAATTGTCCGGCGTTCGCAACCCGGCGCTCGCTGACGCAGGACTTTCGAAACCCACCGATCAACCTCCTTGACAGAGCGTTGCCAGCGGAACATTGTCTGGCGCTCGGGCGCCCAATGCACCTGTCTGGAGGGATGAGACTGCGTCGTGAAGGCGAGAAGTAGCCAGTCCCGCTTAGATGGTAAAAGGGGGTCACCCCACCGGGATGTTGGCCTTATACCTCCCGTCACAAAGGTTACGAATATCTCCTTTGCTGCATTTACTTCATGTGGTTCCATTTTCCAACATAACAATTTTGAATCTTGGGTCTATAATTGTAGCTGAAATGTATACAGTATTTGATTTATATACTTGAAATCTTGTATATATTGACTTGTGCACACTTCTTGCAATTGATATTCCACTGATTAAATCATTATTTTTGGAAATTAAATTTTTAAATTTAGTTTCTATAGTACATAAGATTAATCAACCATAGATAATGTGGGCATTTTTTCTTGATAATGTTTCTTGGTTAAAATTATTTTTCAGTTAGAAATTTATGAAAGATTTTTTTTTGCGATCACGTCCTACCGGTCCTTCGAGCTTTGGTGTCCCGTCTCCAAATTTCTTCATAACCAGCTGGTGTGGTTTCCCCCAGGGATTCACGTCCACCAAAGCACAGAGATTCTTCCACCCCTACTCTTTGGATTTCCTGATTTCCCTTTTTAGGTTCCTCTTAGCGTCTTAGTAAGCTGTCCTTCAGGCCCAAGTCTGCTTAGACAGGACTGGTGGGTCCTGCGGAGGGAGAAGGCCGCCAATCTCAGTTCTGATATGAGGGCGCTCTACCAGTTCATGGTCTTCTGGCTCCTTGGACGCGGGGTCCTGAGAGGCATAGAGGCGTTGCAGGCTTCGTCGATGTAGCTATCGAGGGCTTCTACAGCCGAAAGGGCAGCAGCGCGGCTAACCTCCCTCGATGAGGCAAGGGGAGTTGAGGTGACGTACCTATGGAAGGCTTCTAGATCAATGTTCTTTAGCGCCAAAGTCAACTGCCAGCCAGCCGGGGGTGGGTTGACCGGGGTGAAGTTCACCGAAAAGACAACGTAAGCGTGGTCACTTAGGTTCATTTCATCGAGAACGGCCCACTCGTTAATTATAACGTCCCTGAAGTAGGTAACGTCGATGACAAAAGTCACCTTCCCTTTAACAAAGGTAGAAGTGTTACCAGTGTTTGCCAAAAAGAGATCCAGGCTTGTGCCGAGATCAGACAAGAGCTCCCCTCTCGGGTTATTCGTGCGCGAGCCCCATTAATTCTGTGTTCCAGGCGTTGAAGTCCCCTCCGACTATCAGCCTGGTTTCGCCCCTGGCCCTGATGGTCTAGTCGAGGTCTCCAAGAAATGTTTTATACTCGTCCAGCGTTGTGCCTGGCCTCCAATAGCAACTGAAGACGGTTAGGTCTCTAAATCTCATCCAGGCAGATTTTGTTGTACATATTTGCGAACCGAATAATTGTAGATTCTTAAATAGTTCACCTAATTTATATTAGCATTTTCAAATAATTTTGACTCTTTTTGAACTATTAATTATGGCCACGAGGAAATATTTCAAATTTTGTAAATTACATTTTAGTTAGAAATTCATAAAAGCTTTTCTTTTTATAGCTAACATTAGAAATATTAATAGAAGGTTCCCAATAAGTTTTACTACCTCGAGCAAAAATAAAAAGGTCCACTTCAATGTTATGCTGTTTATAGCCATGAGATATTTTTGATTTTATTATTATTTTTTAACTATTAAATATGTTTATTTTTAAATAAGTATGTTAAGCTGACACTTCGTATCTGCTCAGAATCGTTTTCGTATACAATGATTTATCTTCGAATTTAAATATAACACATCCATTACAACGATATGCTTGACAATTTCTGTACTGCAGAGTGGTTCCCACTTGTCCACCTTTTAGCAAACATAATTTTGTAGTAATAGTTGTGATCACTATTTTATTTTTATTTTTATTTATTCTTCAAGACGATAATGGGCCCCACTGAACATGTTCGACTATGAGCAACTAATAACTTATAACTTTTTAAAAAATATTTAGATTTTAAAGAGTAGGTGACGAGCACCTATTTAAAAACGCTCTTAAAAGATTTTAAAAATGTCTATATTTTTTTAATTTAAAATGTTTTTTACCACTGGATCAACTTAAAAGAAAATTTATTTAATTTGACCGGTATTTTACACTCTGTATAAAAAGATACGGCACTGTTGTAATAATACTAATAAAGACATGAATATATTATTCGCATAAATCACCATAAATCTTCGAGAATATACGGCATTATAATATCATCATGAGCTCCTCGAAGCGGTCCGACCATCATTGACGAGAACATAAATTATTTAAAAAAGTTCCCATACCGGAGTTTAGTTTGCCCTGGTGTAGCAGAGACGGTTTGGAGCAGCTGATTTCTTTATCCTCCTCGAGCGATGATTTATCATTATATTATTATATGATATATTTGAAAGACGATTAGGTTTACGTGGAAATGGTGGTCAACATTTTGTCTGAAAACAAGTAATCACTTAAAATATTATTAATCCTTTTTTTGTTTTGTCAGCATCAGCTTTGTTCGATATCCTGCAGCAGTACGTTCAACTGACGGGAAATTCGGAAAACGACCTCGAGTACCACCCGCGTGTTGAATTTCCAATCTGGAGGGTCGCTGAACGAGGCTTTTTGAGATTTCTCACTGCGTGTATGTATTGCATGTATAATAATAGGTATACGCGCAGCCTTTGCCAAAATATAATAAATGGTATATAAAATCAATACGCGTCCCGCTTCGCGGCTATCGGTGAAATCTGAAATTCCGTCGAATCTCTATACATAAACGTAGTAATATATAAATATTAAATGTGTGTAATATAGGTAAGTAGTATGGATACACTTATATTACACTGTATACGCATCACGTACGCGAACTTAGCGTCGCACGTGTAGAACACTAACACGTTATATATTTTAATATAGGTACGAGTCCGTCCGAAGAATTTGTCACATCAACGCCGTATCAAAGGCAGTGATGACGATGGACAAAAATAACACAACATTATACAATACCGTATATGTCCGTATGTATACAATATTAATGCTGCAGCAGCTAGTACGACGACTGACTGTGCTGCAGATGTATTAAATGGTATTGTATAGTAGGTACCAATAGATATTTACGTTTATACACATTTATAATAATACAGAAGATCATATTATTGTCTATATAGGTGATGTTGACACCTATAACGATCATCAATATTGACCGTTTAAACTATTATAGCCGATATACATTATACCTAAGTAAAATGTAGAACAAGATATATTCAATATTCCCCAAAAGACACTGAATACTTTTTTTTGCCTTTAGATACAAGATACATTTTACCTTATAATGGTTATTGGGATGGACAATAACATAGTTGAAACAAATTGTTTTATTTATTTAATTGTCATTACACTATAATATTAAAAAAGATGGACAAGTGGTTACCGCTCTGCTGCACAGTAGTTTTCGAGTATGTCACAGTAATTTTGGATGTGTTATATTTGAATTCAATGATAAATCATTAGATGCGAAAAACGATTCTGAGCGTAGATGGTGCGTATTGACGGTACTTGTTGAATTCAATAAATTAGGTACTACAAAAATATACAATATCGTAAAAATTATATATTCGGACACTCATAAAAAAATGTTGTTACTTAACACTAAATTTAATTGTTTTGTTATGGATATAAAATTTTATTGGGAACCCTTTATTAAAATTTCTTATCTTAACTATGAAAAGAAAAACTTTTATTAAATTCTAACTGAAAAATAGTACACAATTTGAAAAAATTATCATGGCTATAAATAGCTCAAAATACGTCGAAATAGTTTGAAAATATTACCATGTATGGATAATGGCCGTTTTAACATTTAGTTAAAATTTGAAGTTTCTAGGTTCATTCATTTTTAAGTTCCAACAAAATATCAAAAATTGATTGATGAAAATTCTTTAATTTGCCTATGAAAATCTAATATCGTACAAAATTAAATTAAATTCAAACACTCATAAAAAATTAATGTTGATTTTCGGTAAATTTTCTGTTTTGGATTAATGTAGGTAAATTTGGGAGGAATCTTCTTTCAAAATTTATAATGTTAGCTTTGACAAGTAAATCATTTATGAATTTCTAACTGAAAAAATGTCGATATTTTGTTGAATCTTGTCAAAATTTGAACTTCAGTTGCATATAAAAAAAAATCGTGGGATTTTATTTCTGATTTTTTTGAGCTCACATTTATGAAATTTATAAAGAATCTTGTATTAAATTTTCAAGCTTTTTTAATAAGTGAAAAAGTTTTTATCGTGAATAATTTTAAAAAAAAATTACAAATTTCTAAAAAATTTTCAAGGTTATAACTAGCCCAAAAAGAGCCACAATATTATGAAAATGTTACCATTTATGTGAAATAATAATATAAATATTTGGTGAAAATTTCAATTGTGTACGGTTATTAATTTTTGTCATTACCATAGTAATTGTTGACTATTTATTACTTTACATAAGTCTGATAATAAAAGATAGGCTATATAAATTTTAGAGATTTTACTATAATTAACACGGCCTCAACCACAGCTGTATTAAACACTTACAGACTACAAATTAGAAATTTGACTACCTGGTACGTAGTCAGAAAAAACAAAATTTATAAGAAGAATTAAAACTACATCATTCCAAAAGTATTTTAGGTATATTTATAAATATTTGCGTTGGTATAATGATTATTCTTAAATAAATAATTATAACAAATTAAAATAAACTAAAACCCTCACCGCATCCCACGCATGACACCGGGAAGAATAAAAACCGTATGAAAACAATACGTTTAGTAAATATATCTCAAAGTATAAAACTTATCGTATGAATTCAATTATTTGGAGAAAATAGTTTTATTTCTATTTTTTACGATGTTGTCCAGTTATTAAAAGCACTACTTACTTGGAGACAAAATTATTTCACTACGTGACAATAATTGTGCCGTTTAATAGCCAATAGGTATAGGTACCAGTTAAAATAACCACTGACATTCAACTCAATTACTAACTACCTACTGCAAGTTATTAAAATGAATTATTTCTTACCTGGTAGTTTATAAAATATGTATCGTTCTGACGTTCTGACTATAGGATAGAAAACTGTTGCCTCATTTAATTTAAACAACATTTCACATTTGTATTAAAAATAAAAATAAACAATGGGTTTGGACTACACGATATAATATTATTATGTTCTTCCGTCATCAACTACAGTGCCGTATCCAGAATTAGATGAACCCGGTGCAAATTTAATCTGCAGGCCCATTATTTTCCATTAATATTTAATCTGAACATATTCTAAATAAGCAGTGGATAGCTAGTACAATATAACAACGAACAGCATTATCATTATTCTACTAATATCATTCGACATTTTGACATTTAATTATTTCAAATTAATGTTTTTAATAAATAGTAATGTTCCACCGTATAAACAACATAATAATATAGATATATAAAACAAATACGTCAATTTAATACCAGATAAGATGGCACCTAAATCGTCTTTTCTACTCACCATATTATGATCTTTTTAAAAAATATTTTGTTAGTAGTATAGGTAATTACATTATTTTTTATTGGCCACATTGAGGTATAGGGCCCTGGTTCAATGAACCACTCGCACCGAAGTTTCTATGGCACTCAGTGGCGTAGCCGGGGGGGGGGGGTTTGGGTGTTTACCATTGACATTTTCCCTCCTAATAAATATATTTTTTATAGGGTTCGGGATTGCTTGCAAGTTATAAATTTGTCTTATGAAATGGCGAAATTAAATACAAAGTTTGAATTTGCATATTTGTGTATTTTTTAACTTAAATGTACAAATAATTGACGGGAAAAATTATATTTGGATAACATTGAAAAATATCTTAAAAAATATTATGTTTGATTAGGTAGAATAGACGATAATTTTGCTTAAAAAATTAAGTAAATTTTAAATACATTTTTAAGTATAAAGGTCGGAGGGCTGTTATAGTTGTTGGTGGAGCTTGGCTACAGTTGGCCATATGTTTGCATATGTAAAATTTCATAAGTCTTTTTGTGACAAAACCGTTGTGGTGAGATAAAAATGCAAAGAGAAGTAACAATAGGGAGAGAGAGTGGGGGTTATGAGAAAGATGGTGGCTTATCGTAACTTTTATCCTACCACTATTAATTGATTATTGACCTAATAGTTTATTGTTAATCATAAAAATATGTCTATGTTCACTTACCTCGTGTTGTGGCAAGCAAAATGTATAGATTCTCGTTGGAATGTGTACGTCTCTAATCGGTGTGAGTCGATGCACGTTATTAACACTTTACGATTTACACTACAATATCCTATTGCAATTAAGTATACATTTCTATATTACACACTGTTGGTCCACCATATTCTTGGATTATATAATACTGATATTGATATTTTTTAGATGTGATATATGAGAGGAACGGGAGTTGTTTTTTATGTCAGCTGAAATTATATTATATTTTTGTTGTGCACTCATCCGTTTGCTTCATGCAGTGTCTGAAGCAGAGTTTATTATTTGCTTCTTTTATTATTTTTGGTGTACTCGCATTTCAATTACTTATATATCAGAAGTCTAGTCGCTTAAGAGGAAAGTACGTCGGCCCAGTCCCTTGCTCGTGATCTAGACTGTAGATATATTTTGGCAATCCAATATCTAGGAGAGACAATGAATTGACAAGCAGTATTTGAAGTGGAGTTTATTATTTATTTTTATTTGATGTTGGTGTAACACCTATTTCAATTACTTATATATCTGAGGGCTAGTCGCTTAAGAGGAAAGTACATCGGCCCATCGCATAAGTATGTCCAGTCCCTTGCTCGTGATCTAGACTGCAGATATATTTTGGCAATCCAATGTCTAGGAGAGACAATGAATTGACAAGCAGTATTTGAAGTGGAGTTTTATTATTTATTTTTATTTGATGTTATGTGTTTTACGTGGTGTTTATAATTTACATTAGGATTTTTTGTATGGAATATAAAGATTGGAAATGGATGTATGGATATGTTCCCTACATAGCTTAACATTTTTGAAGGATCATTGGGTCTATAAGAATAGAAATAACACTGTTGTCATGATGGAATAGCAAAGTGAATATACCAAAAGTGTGCTCGTACCTGGTGTCCAAAACAAACGCAATAGTAAGTTAACTTTGTAATGAAAGATTAATTTCATTAAAAGAAAAACTGGTCGGTGTTGTGTAGTTTCGCTGTGGTCGCCGTAAACGTGGTCATTTGTGTGGAGTTGCCGTGTTGCGTCGAGTGTACTACTGTACTGTAAGCTGTATGGTCTATGAGTGGCGTTTATATAAGGAAGCTATTGTCTTATCCCCACTCTATTACGTAACATCAGAATAAATTATTTGTGTTTGTAATGTAAATTGAGCATTAGCGTGTATTCATGTGGTGTTTTTGTATATTGTCGTTGGATTTTTGGCGAATCTTATACGATAAAAGTGTTTCGCGCGTCATGTGTCATCCCATTGTTCTTTTCGCGCATAGTTAACCCTTTCACTACCGCATTAAGTTTTAATTGAAAAAAAAAATTTTTTTTTTCACTAATACTATAAATACACTTCTTAGATAGCGAGTACCAAATTTTTGTGA
>NC_042493.1:59535419-59541694 GCF_005508785.2 Acyrthosiphon pisum
CCTAGATAATAATCTTACCTTTAAATTTGATAATAGGTCAATTCACTCTAATATAAAAACTAACAGCACACAATTGAATCTTCTGAACGAACATTTGCTATAACGTACGTGTGTAAGACGGAGACAACACATGCGGGTGCGACGTCCTCTTAAGATAGTGACATCTGGTTGTTTGACCGAATGTTGTGTAGTGCGCATGTGTGTGTTTTATGTCGTGTTTTGCACATCGTTGTTGGTTTTTTGCAATGTTGGTAACGAAGAGTATTTCGCATGTTAGGGGCTATTGTATTCTTTTTGTTGCGCATAATTTTGGCATTGATATCCGGTTGTTTGACCGAATGTCGTACAGTGCGCATGCGCATGCATGTTATGTTGTATTTTGCACGTTGACGTTGTTGTCGGTTTTTGGCAATATTGATATGATGGGGGTGTATCGTATTTTGTGTTCTATCCTATTATTTCTTTTGCGCATAGTTTTGTCATTGAATTTTTGTCATTTAGCCCAATGTCGTATAGTGCGCATGACGCATGTATAGGTGTAAACTGTTATTTTAATGAGACAGAAGTCAGTTACGTAATCCTATAGTGGTGTTGCGTAACGTTTTTTATCTTTATTAATTTTTTATGTCCATATATGGGCATGTTTTTGTGCGTGGACGTCTCGGAAAGATTGTTGTGTAATCGTTGAGGAATGTTCGTTGCCTAATATTATTTTGTATTGCGTAATATGTTTTATAATTGAGTTTGTTTTTACACCTCGTTATGAGCTTACCTGGCATATTCATTTTACAAGTTTATTCATATTTATGGTGTATTATTCATATATTGCACTGCGTTTAAACTATAATTGACATCTAGATTGTAGATTGTACGAAGAAACGAACATCAGTAGATACGTATTTGTTTTCACGGTGTTCGTGTTGAAATATACAATTAATATTAATATTCAAACCATGTAAACACATGTGCGTGTACAATGTCGTTTTCTAATAGTTACTTATGCAGTTACGATATAGCTGTGCAACACTTTTATTATCGCTTTCTATATTGTATACAGATACGAGATGACCTCAACTAATCATATATATATATAGGGCCTTTGAAGTATGTAACACTCACTTGCACAGGCACCGTCGTACAGTGCGTATACGGTTTGTGTGTACAGTCATGTTAAATATTGTCCAGTTGTACGTTATTATATATTATACTTGTACATAATCATATTGTCGTGTTGTTATTCATTTATATTAATACTAAAATGGTTAGTCTGTCAAGCTGCACTTTCAACAGTTCGCATATCATGTTATTCGTTATTACTTATTTATTAACCTAGTATTGTATGCCAGTATTTTTAAAAATTAAGTTGTTATTTATTTAACAGGTTTATATACCTACTTATTTTTTAGTTTTTTACTACCTAAATTGCAATATGTTTTATGATTTTTCAAAAATAGTATAAAAATGTTGCTACATAGTACATAATATATTTAAGCATAATATTTTGAGAATTTTAACTGCATTTTTCGATAATTTTTAGTGCAACAAGTCAAGTCCTGAACCCTAAATTTATTTATATACGAAAACTGTAAAAACTTGATTTTAATTTATACTAAAAATACCCCCCCCCCCCCATTTCATAATCCTGGCTACGCCACTGATGGCACTGATTAACTATGTGTCCTATGTGGCTATGTAGAGTGCTACGCGAGTATAGCCGTAGCCTTTATAAGGATTTAATTGAAACGAAAATATAATAAACTGATAACAAAAATAAAATGTGAATTTTCATTAGTTTTTAGCATAGGACATCATCATTGTGACATTATCCAGTGTTTAAAATTCATCATATTTTTAGATGAATTTTTGTCTGTTTTCTTAAATAATGTAGGGATAAACTATATAATACGTTCGACAGGCCAGTCCGCGATCGTCGACCAGCTGACCGGGCCAGTTCACCCTTGGCAGTGAGCACAAATTCAAAGTTTGTTGACCTTAGACTATAACAAAAAAATATTGAGTTAGGTGGGCCTTGTAGAGCTTTCAAACTTTGACCGTGCAAATTTGTAAGCATTTTTAATCACAAATTCAAAATATCCAAATCTGCAGCGCCTTCAATCGATTCTAAAAATAAGTATGCCATGCTTCATATAAAGCTGTTTTGAATTTATTCTCGCAAATACTTACAAACCACGTCCGAAGTTTTGCCATCATCCTTGGAACTAACAAAACCACGGCATGCAGTGGGTTTCGAAGAAGTCAGCCTAGCTATAGAAGCTTTTGTGGTCGAGTGAAAACGGATAATCTTAAAAATTACCGAATCGTGCTTACAAATACATAGGTACCTACCTACTTATTATATTTAGCAACTCTTAGTTCCGGATCTTGAACTCTGGGGACCCCGGTGCCTAAGAAAACTTTGGAGACTTTTAAAAAATACTCTATTAAGGTATACTATTACTTGCAAAGTTTGTAAATTTCAGGTTCTGAGTATTGAGACGGTTGTGGTAGGTATTTCGTTTTAGTTGCAGTGTTAGCCGAAAATCTTGACGAGCATTATTATTATATTCAATTTGAAATTAACAAAAAGTAAAAATAATTGCTCCATGGTACGCATGGTGCTTTCAGGACACTGCGGTGCACAGTTTGGCTACCTGCACTGGCTGCCGGGTTAAAGGGATGTAAAATGTGGCTTTAGATCTGGTCATGAGTGGAGGAATTTGAAAGATTAGTGTGCAGGATAGTCGTTCAAGTAAATCAAGTCGTGTTTTGACCAAAAAACATAATTTATGAAGAAAAACAAATCTCGATTTAAACTCTGCGTAAAACAAATTATCAGTCCCCTCCCCACCCCGCCCAATGTAATATCCTGCTAGTACCTATAATTATTTATACCTTTATTCGGCACTGTCAATTACTCTAATTATTGAGAAATCTGCAGCGAATTTTTAAAAAATGTTCAGAAAATAAAAGAAACATTTTAATTTTTGGAGTTATCATGTATTTTGACTTGAACTTAGTATTCACAATAATAATATTCAACTGGTGCTGTATATTATCGAAACTGGAATTGTCTTGTTTTTGCACGAGACCCTTCATTTGTAATTTTGGTGGCTACAATTTCACTGTACTTCACATCGTTATTATTATTTTACTTATTATTGCTTTAAAATCTGGTTAGGTCGAAACTCTTTCAGCCACGCATGATATGCTCCTATAACTATGGTACAGGTAAAGTAATAAATGCAAGTGGTATAACAATAATAATATTTCTTACATGTATGTAGTATGTACATACCATGGTAGTGTCCCGCAGTATAAATTATAACGGTCAAGTCTCGGTGGCGCCTGAACTTCATGCGTGCACTATGCTATATAACGTATATACATTATACACATATTATATACATATTGTAGGTAAATAAATGATATATTATACATACGTCCATATTATTTATACTAAATAATATAAAGAATAAATTAAAAGTTTGGTTTTCGTATCTTCCATGATTGCAGAATTAGATACTGTCGTTACAATCTTGATTTCCTTAGAATCGAGTATCGGTCGTTAATTGGTCGTTAATCGTTTAATTTTATTTAATTTGGTACATTTTAGTTGTAGTGTTATCATTTTACAGAATAATAAAATAAGCAAGAAATCCATATAGTAGATGCTAAATTTTTTGGAGTTTACGCGAATTACTTTTAAAAATATTAATTTTTGATAAAAAATAATAAATTTTTTTAAATTAATAAATATAATTTGAATATTTCTGGTTTAATTGTGTATGTTGGTTGATAAACACTTAAATAGCTTTAAGATAAAAAAAAAAAATATGTCAAAATGTTGAATAGTTTTGAAGATACATAAAAAAATGTGTGATAGGTTTGGTTTTGATAAAAAAAAAGTTAACTGTCCATAACTGAAAATATAAAAAAAGTTAGATCCACTCTTTAAAGGGTATTTCTTCCTAATTTTGGGTATACTTTTATATGACGTCGGCCGGTCACATCCCACTGGAACACATTGTATATATATATACATTGTCATCGCTGTTTTTACTTTTTCCTTTAAAAAAATTCAGTGATATGATTAGATAATATACCAGTTATATTTTCATCTAGACAGAGTTGATACGACAACGAATTGTCTAGATAAAGATAAATACTTTTTTTATTATCTAGATAATTAAATATATTTTTTTATTTACATTTAAATCTAACTTTTTAAGAGTACTTACACCTTCTTAGCTGCTACTTGAATATTATTTAAACACAGATAATAAGTTCAAATAAATACTATTGTAATAGATATTTATATTAGTCAAAAATATACATTTTAATGAATGATACATTTTTAAAATTAAATATTTAAAATTATATTTAACACTTACAATGTAATAATAAAGTTTATAAGACTTTCTTTAATGTTAAATATTATCATTATATATGGGCCTAGTGTGGCTTGGTGGTTGGTCTCAGTTACTAATGTGTTCTGAGGTCAAGCATCGGTGGACGTCGCTAGTCCCCAGTTTTGATGTAAATAATTCAGAATTCGAATGAATATAGGTTTTTTGTTATTAAAATGTTTATACTGAGGATGAAAATTATTTCTATAGTCCTTAAAAATGTCTTACGAAAACATAAATTAGACATAAAATATTGAATCTAATATATATTATCTTTGGACCATTTTTGAAAATGATAAATATTGATATAGACTTCCAAACAAATACGCCACCATGGACCTTATACGGATCGTTGCAGGTACACAAAGTCAAATAACTAGAAAACTACTCGTTCGAATTTTGACTGCACAAGATATTCGGAATATTTATTCGTTAGATAATGTAGGCTAAAAATGGGAAGGGGGGGAGTACTCGTCTGAAAAACAGAAGATTTCATCTCCGCACAGGACATTACTATATCTTCGAGTAGGTAGTAAAAAATATGTCGGGGCATTGAAAATACCTTTATTAATAGGTAGTTAGTATGGTCATCAAAAGTTTCAAAATCAGGTTTTAAACGACTACAGGAGCGTTATCGAATAGAAAAAAAATGGGGGTGAGCATGCTTGGTGGCGAATCACCCTGTATACGAACACCTATATTATGATTTATATACGCGTACAAGTTATATATTATGTGTATATTATATTGTATGCGTTTATAAATAATATACATATATATATATACATAATATAGTGCGGTAGTGAAGGAGGAGGAGGAGGAGGCGGCGTCATCGATCCATTCATCATCCGCGCCACGGCGGCGCGTCCGCAGATTAGATTTAAGGCGCCGCCGAATATTAAAATACACGGGCGACGCACGTATAAATAATTTAATATCACCGCGTGATTGCTGCGGAAACGTGCCACGAGCCATTATCATAATGTAAACGATAAAAACCGTTTAGCATAATAATAATAGTTGTAATAATGATAATAATATTAAAAATAACGGCGTGTGCAGTGTATAATCGTATTATAATTATTGTTCCGGAAGTAGGAATTTTTAAATGACGATGAAAGACGAGAGACGCCCGTATAACGTGGATGAGTGATAACATAATCTAGGGCTAGGATTTCAACGCCTTTCAATTTTTTTGAAAAATGTGCGCATTTAAGCATGTTTACTGAAAAATCCATAAAATAGTTCAAATGAATAATTTTATTTTTGTCAATACAATATAGATTCATTATTAAATATATCATATATAAAAAAAAACTGTATTGAATTATTAATAAACTAATTTTTATCGCACTCTGTTAAACTATAACCTAGTAATTTGGTACAACCATTGATATCTGATATACAAATGTCAAAGATTGTAAATCTATATAGGTAATAGGTACTTACGTCTTACCTAGGTTTAGATGTTTAAAGTCAGGACAACTTAAATAAAAATTAAAAAAATTAATACAACTGACATCGTCTGTATTGTTTAATCAACCAGTGGTCGTGTGACGATCCGGTCTTTAGAACAAATTCTAGGCTCGCGTTGGAATACCAGATTACCACTTCCTTATTTTATTGAATACCGAGTGATTCTTTTATCATTGAACACTCATTATTTCAAAAATTGTAAATTTTTTTGAAAATATTTTTTTACATAGTTTCAAGTCGCTTATAAAACAACGTTTGTCTTAAAAAATTATATTTTTAAATATTTTCTATCCTTATAATTTTTTAAGTTTTTTACTTTTTTGAATGATAACATTGGGTTTCAATTTTATATTCCAAAGCAGAATATTTTTCTTAGTATTTTGATACATGAAA
>NC_042493.1:59541744-59560687 GCF_005508785.2 Acyrthosiphon pisum
TACATGAAAATCAAATTTGAGACGAGTAGCTTATGAGTTATAAATATTCAAAGTTTAGATGAGTGGAGTGGAGTGGTACGGGGTTAAATATAATTTTTAAGACAAACGTTGTTTTATAAGCGACTTGAAACTATGTAAAAAAATATTTTCAAAAACATTTAAACTTTTTGAAATAATGAGTGTTCAATGATAAAAGAATCATCCGGTATAAAGATCAAAAAATACATATTTTCATAATTCAATTTAAAACGAATATTTTGTTTTCATCTTAAAAACAATGTGTACAAAAAACGACCTTAAGCTTCAAAAACCATGATATAGGCAAAAAATACAATAAAATAAAAAAAACAGGTAACTGGATGTCCCTCTGCTGTACAGTAGATGACAAGTGGGTCATTGTATAATGGATTGTATTAAGCTTGAATTCAATGATATAATATCATTGTATAAGAAAAACGATTATGAGCGGAGACGGTTTGTCAGTCTGGATATTTTATATTGTTATTATTTATTATATCATATATAAATTGAATTAATATTATAATTTTTATTTGTTTCTATGGTTAACAAAGCGTTAGAAATGAAAATCCCATTTTTAGCGTTTTTTCGGTGGTTTTTCCCGTGGTATTAAATAACTATTGATAAAATCGAAAAATGACCTCTTTAAAGCATCATCTTGATCTAATTTGTTAAAAGATAAGGTACTATATGTTGAAATCGAAGCATTCCTACTGGTAGAAATTTTATATACAGGATATAAAAAAAAAAAACTTCATTGTAAAACCACTAGCTTCCTCGCTTCGCTCAGAATCTAAAAGTTGACATACTTATATGTAGCTTGGAAAGTATCATGTCTTTTAATCAACAAAAAAAGATGAAAATGTGCTTAGAAAACCGAGCCCGATCAATATCAAATGGATATCACCGGATCCAACATATTATAATATTACGTATTATCAGTGTTTAACAAGTTCCTTAAAAAAGAAATTCGATCCGTTCCTTATTCCTTAAAAAAAATGATTCATTCCTTTGTCGCTCCTTTGGAAAATGAACGAGTTTAGTTCCAAAAAAAAAAAAAAAAATAATAATTCTTAAAAATAAATAATACTAAATAATGATTTTTGTCATATGTATACTTCTTGCATTTTAGATTCTGATCGGAGCGATGAATTTATCGGTTTTACAATGATGTGTATGTGTTTTTTTTTTTTTGTATCTGTGTACACGATTAATAGTCGAAATCATGCTTCGATTTTAAACTTCAGTATCTTCTTCGATGGGAAAGTAAATCTAGTTGGTGTATTGAAGAGGTCAACATTTAAAATTCCCAATAGTTTTCAAAAGCGCATGGAAAACAAATGAAAAATTAAGAAAAAACGGGAATTTTTAAACAAAATCAGTTTTCTCATAATCGATTTCGATTTTTGGTCTAAAAAAATGACCCTAGGTATATTACTCGATTTCCCATGTAGGGATTTTGTTAATTTGTTGTTATTCAAAAACAAATAACAGTAGATACATGAAAATTTTACTGAATGTTTATATTTTCATTTTCTATACACCATAAAATTTTGAAATATTTTGACACTTTTTGAGATATTTGCGGACATTGTCAGTTATCAGTTTTTTTTGTTTTTTTTTACTATAATTATCAATACAATTTTATTTGTTAGGTATAATTGCGTAAAAATGTAATACAAGGCTCCTGATATGTTGATACTCGATTATAATCACTAATTAGCAATATCATACATATTAAAAAAAAATATAATATATCTTAATTTCAATTATTTACATACCTGTATAAATTATTAGAAGGGAAGGAACGAACAATTTTTTTTATAAAAAGGAATTTGTTCAACTTGCTGTTTTTTAAAAACGAATTTGTTCCAGGAATCCATTTCTTTTGTAGCTCGTTTCTTCCAAACACTTTATAAATTTATACATTTATGCATACAAAATATATATGTTGACGCCATGGTTTGAAATGATTTTTTAAAATACTTCAAACTTATTTTTAAATTATATTTTTATTTTTTTTTAATTGTTAACAATGCTCCGTTTAAAGCATAATACATTTTTAAAAACTAATATTTTTTTTAATGATAATGTATTTGTTTATCTGAATTAATTAATTCATGTAATTCAACTATTAAATTTAAACGAATATGTACAAAAGTTATAGTTTTTTAAAATCTAAATACATTATCATAAACGTCAATCAAAACGTTTTAAACGTTTATACATATAGGCTTAACATTTTTTAAACTTAACAACTTGTTTATCACGATTTATAAACACACATTTAAAACGGTTTTTTAAGACACTATTTAGTCCTGCAGGATTTATTACAGTGTCAATCTATCGCATGATTGGGCCTCTGGCCCAGATATTTTAAATGTGCCAAAAGTCCCAAGCTAAGTGGTATTTTCGTAAAAAACCAAAGGGTGTATATTTATTTATATAATATATTAATACTAATACTAATTTATTTTGTTAACTTAAATGATATGAACATGCAATGAATATTATTTATAATCGCAAAACTAATCAATTAAGTAATTCAACCTTTCAAAAAGCCAAGAACAATTATTTTGCAAAGCTCTTATGGACTACATTCACAAACTTTACAAAAATACATTTTTTCTACCCATTTTTCTATATTTTTATTTATGTACCTAAGTATTAAAAACTATTTAATATCCTCAGTGTTAAATTTAGATTTTATTACGATAATTACCTTGGAAATTTAAATATTACCCTGGATCTGTGATGACAGTAAACCGAATATTTTATCAGAAAAAAAGACTGAATAATCACAGTCTCGATCGATAAATACCAATATATTATGCGGTTATACGTGATACTATAACTAATCTTTATTCGTTACCCTGTTCTAATTTATAGGTTATTCATAAATGTGATATTATGACGATAAATAATAATACAAAATACGGATTGCTTAATTTTTAAAAATGTTAAGGTATAAGAGCGTTTACCACCGTATATCCGTTTACCTGTATACTCATTACTCCTGTATACCATAAAAAAAAACACCACTGATCCATTGAAACTTAAAAAAAATTAACTGCCTTTAAATCAGGGCTTAAAAACGTTTTTATAACATTATGAGTATAACGTTAAACATATCAGAAAACGATTGAAACGGTTAACGGATAACATATCGCTAAACGATAAATGATTGAAAACGGATAACGAATAACGAAACAGAAACGATAAACGATTGAAACATAATATTATAATTGCCTGAAAGAAAAACATAGATTATATTTGATAGTTGACTTGAACAATGTTCGTGATTTATAAAAATGGTATTTATTTTATTTTATTTAAAAAATTATATTTTTAAGTATATGAAATTAATTTTTAATTAAATATAATGCAGTAGTTGACTTGAACAATCTTCGTAATTTATAAAAAATTAAAACAGTAAAAAAAATTATATTTATAAGTGTACGTCCTATGTAATTCATTGTGAATGAATGCAAATCGGGTGTCGGCCAATCGGTACATCACGATTATAGTAGGTTACAAGACGTGGCTCACTGTAATAGATGGTGTCAAATCTTAGTTCAATAATGTATAGGTAGTATTAATATCATTATTCATTAAGTACGAAAAATGATTTTAAGCGCAAACAGTCTGTCAATCGGCCTATATTAAAATAATATTTTCAAACTATAACATAATATCTAAGATCGTTATTCTTTTTTTGTTACACATTTTTTTCAAATTTGAACAAAAAAAAAAACTATGTTTGTATATTTTTTGGATATTTTGATGACGGAATGAAAAATGTATGATACATCTTGTTTTAAATATTCAATCCTTGGCTATAAAACTGAATGTTTTATAAATCTGTAACTACAAAGTATTTTTTAAATTTTCGAGATTTTGACGAAATTTGTCGAATTTTAAACTTTAAATGATTATAAAAAAATATAATCTGCATATTATATATCATTAATATTTTATAACTGATATAATACAAATTATGAGGAATCTTGTAATAAATTTTTAATCTTAGTTATAAATATAACATTTTTTATGAGTTTCTAACTCAAAATTGTTTGCAAATGTTCGTGAATTTGGTGAAATTATAATTAAAATTATAACTTCAGACGCTCAAAGAATATATCGTGGATTTACACTCAATTTTTTTTTTAATTTCTACTCTCAAAACTTTTTTTGGAACTTGTAATACATTTTTTAGTATTTTAACCGAGTGAAAATCTTTTTATCGACATCAATTAAAAAAAGGTGGATAAGTGGGTATCAGTCTGCCATACAGTAGGTTACAAGTGGGGTCACTGTAATGGAAGGTGTTAAATTTGAATAATATAATATAACTATGATATATTGATATAACTAAGCATATTTCATGATATTATTGTGAATAAAGTAATTTATATAAATATAACCTATTTACATTGAACCGATTGTTGTAAATTTTCAATCCTTTAACTAATTTATACATTTTTAACAATAAAACAATTATTACATTTAAAATTTAACAAATATTATCAAAATTTGAACTGTAAATGCTTATAAAAAAAAATTGTGCCTGTGAATTCTCAATTTTTTTCAACTGCTAACTAAGCAATAATCAGGATCCTTGTATTAAATTTTGACGATTGAAAATTGAAGCAGTTTTACTGCCACAAACCGTGATGATGGACACAAAAATTATAAAATTTAAAAATTAAAAATTAAAAATTAAAAAAACCACATGTCATTGTAAAATTAATATATTATTATTGCTCTGCTCAGAATCTAAAAATCCAATAAAAATCGATATTTTCTAATGCTTATAAATAGCCCAAAAAACAGTCAAAATGTAAATTAAATGGTTACATATAAGCATGCGGTAAAAATCTACATAATATCTACTATCTACTATAATAGATTCTAAGTGGAGCGATGAATGTATTGATTTTAGAATGATAATGATGAGTTGTGGTTTTTTGTGCATGTATCTATAGTGCATACACAATAATAGTACTCAAAATAATTATTAGATTTTCAATTTCAGTTTATTTTCTGGTGAATAATCAAATCTAGTTGTAACTTTAGTTGGTAAATACATTACTAGTAGTTATCAAGTTTTTGAACAATTTGTTTTTTTTTTTTTTTGGTGTAACTAAAAAATAATAACGTTTTGAATCTTTTTGAGCAATTCATAGATCAATTTTAAATTTTTTTGTTTTATTTTCTATAAATGTCAATAATTTTTTTTTCATTGGGTGTAAAAGCTTGAAAATTTAAAACAAAGTATCTCATAAAATAGTTTATACTGTCTCCGAAAAATCTAAAAAGTTATATAAACATAGATTTTTCTATTTTTATTTTAAGTTCAAATTTGGATTAAATAAGATATTTCAACAAAGAATAAAAATCTTAGTTACTTTGTTGTAATTGAAAAATATTATTTTAATATGGGCTATCTGACAGTCGGTCTCCACTCAATATCGATTTTCGTATACAATGGTATAACACTATCCATTACGGTGACCCACTTGTAACCTATTGTACAGCAGAGCAGTATCAACCTTTTTTAAAATTTAAAATTCACTTATATTCACTAATTCACTTTATTTTTCATTTCATGCTCCATATGATTGTCGTTAAGCGAAATATAAGTTATTATTTATTAGTTATTATACATAGGTATAGAATAAAAATATTATATTATAGACACAAATACATAGGCCATCTGTTTTAACTATTGGATTTTTTTAAATTTAAGTAAACTTATACAAATTATAAAACGATTATTATTTATGGTACCTATCTATCGATTTAGATTTTTTTTAAATTCAATATACATATTTATTACCTATCATTAATTATTATCAATTTTGACATTATTTTTGATTTCATAGATTATATTTTGTATTTATTAGGTGACGATGCGAATGATGTTTATCGATATTTAAAATCCATTTTTAACTCTAATTAGTGATTATAGTAAGTTATACTAATACGTTTTTATTATACTATGTTAATAATTTAAAGTGTGTTTCAGCGGAGTTAGTACGAGCAAACGTTTGACTGCAAATAATTATATAGATTATTTTATTTAATAACTGTTAACTTTACCGTTCATTGGAATGTTAGCAGGTCGTAGTTGTTAAGAAGCTATGAATAATATATAGGTACATCAAAAATACTACATCCACGTAAATTTAATTTTCTTAAGTATGTCACCTGCCAAAATTAAAATTCTAATAATTATCTTTCACTTATAACTTATAAATAAACAGGTCGGATTCCGGCATTTTTCACTCGGGGGCAAGTATTTACCCATATTTAAAATATAAATATTGATATAGACATAAAATAAATATAAAATTAGAATACATACATATTAAACAAAATATTTATTATATAAATTTATAATTATTGATTGTTATATTATGTGACACTCCAACTGTTAAAAAAATGTATTATTATTCTAGGATAAAAATTACATTTTTGAATTATACCTACTATTGATTTATAATAATATAATGTGAGGGGTTGGCATTATCTAGTTAAGAAGTCTAAATTAAGTCAAAAACAATTCAAATTGCGTTGAAACTATTTATCTCATTCAGTTAGTTAATTTTCCAATTAATAAAATAACTTAACTAGTATGATTTATCGTTGAAATACTCGCTTTAATCAGTTGGTTTAAAAATAATTCATCAAGTTAAAATTATAAATGTATTTAACATTTTTAGAATTTTGATAGATATAATGGTTATAATGGTTATTGGTTATTTATAAAATGTTATACACGAGTTGGTACACTGTTTAGTGTTTTAATTAAAAATATTCTAATATTATGCACAATAAACTAGGTAATAATAATACTATAATTTCTTCCTATAGTTAATTCTTGATGAAATAATATTATAATATATAGATAGACCCTAAACAATAATTGAAATATTTGTATTTAACCTACTGTTTTAAGCTATTTTTCGGTTTTCTATCAAATTAAAATATAATTTATATTGTATTTCATAATTTTATATTATCTTATTTTATGAACCGAGTGTTCCGTATTTATAATTCAAAGTTTTTAAAAAAAGTTTTACACATCTAAGTAAAATTATTACTGTGCACAATAAAATAGAAAATAACATACTTTATTTTTGGAATAAAAATTCAATAAATATATATAATACATTTATTGAATATAATTAAAATTATTATTAAAATTAAAATTGTTGGAATATCATATCATATCATATCTATAATTTAAGATTTGTTTATGAAGTGAATTATGTCTCTTCAACAAACATACAACAATTAAATAAGCATATTTTTTTTAATACTTTAAATATCGGCAGGTATATAAAAAGAACTATATACATTTACATTAAAAATAATGAAACAAAACAGATTATCTTTAAACAAAACTTAAAATATAGGTGTTTATAATATTTATTATTTTACTGGATTTGTATCGTTTTCAAAGTTCAAAAATATGAATACAAATTGTTGGTAATCAAGAAAATAAAATATGATGCATAATATTTTGTTATTTTTTTCATCCCAGTGGCCTATGTCGCAAGGGTAAAAAAAATATTTTGTTTATTCAATTTTTAAAACAATAATATTTGTACAATATAAAACTTAAATGGTTTCTAAAATATTTGTAAGGAAGTCTAAAGACTACTTTATTCGGTATATCGATTGAACATAGTGTTACGACCTATTTTGAAGGGTCTATCTCAACAGAAATCTATCTAAAAAGTTCTATGGTTTTTACTAAAAACCATAAATGACATTCAATTTATAAAAACTTTAAGCTGAAAACTACTGTCTAGCGTGATCTTTCGACAGAACCCTGCATCAGGTATGTGTTTATAAATCGTTCTGTTGAGAGAACGATGGCCGTATTAAAAGTATAGTACCTATGTTTTATTTTGGTTTTGTTGCAACATCTCTAAAATCTAACCAACCTCGACCAAACAGGGTAAACTAAACTTAGTGTGGTTATGTTTTTACTAATTATTTATTTGTCGTTAAAAATGATGGAAATTGGTGAGAGGGTGATACCTCAAAATACATATTTAATAACATATATTTATATTAGTATAATATATTATTTGGTTTCCTCTCTATACTGAACAACGCGCAACATAAAAGAATGATCTATTATTATTGAGCTTTAAGTTAAGTTATTTTGAAGATGTTTCAGTTTCAATGCAAGTTTTTAATACGTAATATTATTATTTACATTACAATTTTAATATACTATGCTTATTATATTACAGACAAATTGAAAAATCGTAAAAACATCTATTGTGGAGAAAAATAACATGTTTTTAACTTTAAATATTTGACTTTGGATATTGGTCAATTCACTTTCACATAAAAAATAATAACACGAAATTGCTTCTGGAAAATCGACTACGTATCGTTGTGCGTACTGAGAGAGAAAAACAAATATAGTGCGCTGAAGTCTTATTAATAAAATATTGTCTTAATTCGTGGTATCATCCATTAGCGGATATTTTCTTTTTGATTTTACCCGGAACTATTTTCTTATCGTTCATTATTATTTGGAACTGTAATGTATTTTTTTCTATAGATGTGTGTGGGCCGTGGGGTGATGACCACGACACCCACTCATGGTTAAGGGCTGCAGAGTAACAATGACAATGTATCAATAAATGCCACGTAAAAATTAGATAAGATGTAAACATATTCAAAGTGGTTAAGGGGATTAGAAGTGATGATGTTCTGTCTTTGTCTAACACACGTGGGAAATAGAAATTTAGATGTGTTTTCATTTCAACGTACCGATTGATCTAACGAAGCGATAAGAACTATTCTAAAAACATATTTGAATTTGTCGTCAAGGCCAGTGTCTCTTAAACTGAGGGTAATTTTTCATCTATTTTGGGGGCCATGACGTTTAAAAGGTTGAGAAACGCTAGTCAAGTCTGCTTGAAATCGACATCCACAGATCCTTAATTTTAGACTCTGAGCGGAGCGATGGATGTACCTATTGATTTTACAATGATGTAGAATTTTTTTTATTTTTGTGTCTGTCATCATTATTAATAATTCACGAAAAAATCGCGAGGAGGCTCCGAGGTTCCTATACACCGTGGGTACACATTAGATGACATAATAACTCAAAATAATATTACACACCATCTGGATATATTTGTTTTAAATAAAAAAAAACAATATCCTCATCTACCAATTTCGCCCACTCAGCGAACCCGCCGTGGTAGCGCATCGTCAAAATCCCTATACTCCATGTCCGTGGACATAACACGCTTTATTAAAAAAAAATTAAATTTCCTAACGACTGTTTAGCCGGGGAAAAGGACAAAGAGTGGCAGTAGGTATGATATCTATTATCTATATATTATTATTAGAAGTTGTAACACAGATTATTATGTACTTAGCGGGCAACGGCTATCGTCTCGACTTAGGGCTTCTCACTGATAACGGTGGTGGTGGAGTGATTGTAGGCATGCGATAGCTTATTATAATATAAAATATATACTCGAGCATTACTCTTATTGGACATAATATCATGGTGATAATTTGCATCAGACATCTTATTATGTTTCCTACTATATAGTGCTTACATTATGAATGCACATGTAAAGTAAATTGTCAACTTAGATCAGATAATTAGAATTTATTTCTCGTTCATTTATCCAGTTATAAAAAAGTTTCTGGTCGGAGACGTTGGCTCCTCCTATAAATAATTTTTGTATAATTAATAATCTATAATTTAATAATTTAAAAAAAAAATTATATAAATTGAAAATATCTCATGACTATAAATAGCATTAAGTACTCTCCACCGAGAGTACACATTTTTTTTTTTAGTTTTTTGCGACGCTTTCAGCACTGACCAGATTTACTTTTTCATCAGGAAAGATGCTGATGTCAAAAATTGGGACATTTTTACCACCACAAATGTTTATAACAGACTGAAAAAACATACACTTTTGCAAATACAGTACATTAATTCGCTTCGCTCAGAATCTAAAATATTAATTGTACTATAATATATTTATTTTTAATAATTTGTTGTTTATTTTTTTTTTTTGTTAAAGGATGAAAAATAATACTGCCTAAATTTCTGATACACAGACGAAATATATTTTTGTATTTCTAATTTAAAATCTGAATATGCTTTCTGGTCTTGAAGTAAACAAACAATTATTAAAAATAACAAAATTAAAATGCATTATTTTGTATGGTTTCATTATTATTGGAACGAAAATGAAATTTTTTACGTTATTTTTTACATTCTAAATATATATTATATTACAATTAGGTACCTACCTACTTTATCTGTTAATTTTTTTTTTTTTAGCTATCTATTCTGTTAAAAAAAATTGTTATATTATTATAAATATTGCATTCAAATTAAATGTACGTATAAAAAATAATATACAATATACAATCGAATTATGTGTTTTTAATTAATCGTCTTTATATTTTAATATTTGTACAACAAAAATGCTAATTATTTCTCAATATTTTAAAAACACGAAGAAAATTAGTACCTACTGCTATTGCTATGGTAGGAATACTTTGGTCTTAATACCAAGAACAAAAAAATCATCAATAACAATATTGCACTAAAAAAAATGGAATTAAAACTGATAAAACAATGGACATTTTGGTGAACAGAGAGATAAAAGATAATACGCGACTGTAGATATTGTGCACATCAACATCACAACAAATGAAATTAAAATTGAAGTAGTTTATTTCATATTCTTTGCACTGGCGTGATCGCATACAAATATAATATTTAGGTATTATATAAAAAGAAAATTTAGAAATTTATCCTATATTTCGGGTCATATTTTTTTTTTAGAAGCTTATTTGAGTGATTATTAGTATGTTTTTAAGTGCTTATTTTAATGATTTTAAGTGCCATACCCCAGCCCTGATAACAACAGAAATTTAGTGAAAATCCGAAAAAACCGGTCTTTGGGAATTTTACATTTAATTACAGATGTTCAGATTATAATTTTAATTAGAAGATAATGTTTGTAAAAACACGCATTACTATGAATTGGAATCTAAGTATGTGTCATTTTCGGCGCGCAAACATTAACAAAATAAACAATTCTATCCCGTGGAGGATGGTATCGAGTGTTGACCGTTTTATTAGCAAGGGTAGGTTTCTATGGTACTAATCTTCCCTAAATGTCTTCCTTCTACAAAAAATGTACCTCCATAATCAATACACAGAGTGGATTAATTAATGTTAGTCATTTTTGATGAAAAATAATAAACGAATAGTATTTTGAAATGACGACAAAATATATATAATTATAGTTCTTCGTTGAAATATCTAATTTCATCCAATTTTAACTTAGAATACCTATAAAAAAAATATATATGTTTATATACTCGTATATTTTTTAGATTTTTTATTATCAACATGAACTAGTTTTGAGAAATCTTGTTTTACATTTTCAAACCTTGGCTATAAAAATCGAACATTTTATAAATTTTTAACAACAAAAATATTTGAACATTTTCAATATTTGGAAAAATTGTGTCAAAATTTGAATTTTAAATGTTTATAAAAAAAATTGCACCTATGGATTTTTCATATTTTTCTTTTCCTATTATAAAAACTTATGAGGAATCTTGAATCACATTTTTAAGCATTTGACACAAAGAAAAGATTTTTATTAACACTTAAAAAAAAACAAACTAAAACAAAATTGAAAATTTCACATGTCTATAAATAACTCAAAACGAGTCAAAATATTTTTATTATTATGTATAGAGAATAATAAAATAAACGTAAGACGAAAATTTCAAGTATAATACATGGTTATTTGTTTTTGAATTATTACAATAAAATAAAAAATCGTTCGATAAGAATTCGTTAATATGCGGGTAAATATCGGTCAAAAGATGTTGAATTTCAAACCCTCATGAAAAAAACAATTTGACTTTCAGCTAATTTTTATTTTTTATTTAGGTAGGGTAACTTATTGGGAATCTTGTATTTAATTTTCAAATATTAGTTATAAATAAAAAAAAGGTCGGTAAGTGGATGTCGCTCTGCTGTACAGTAGGTTACAAGTGGGTCATTGTATAATGGATAGTATTAAATTTGAATTCAATGATATAATATCACTGTATAAGAAAAACGATTCTGAGCGGAGACGGTATGTCAGTCTAGATATTAGACATACATATTATAGGTATATTTATCTATAGTATTATTAATAATTTTCAAATTAATCATATCACAATATCCATTATAGGTAACGCGTTATACATCAACAAAAAACCGTGGTACTATCATAGATATATAATAGTATACTTTAGAAGTTTCAAGTACCCAAAAGTAATATTATACAATCACAACAAAATAACTAAAATAGTTATTCCAGGTTTTTTAATATGTAATTTCGTCCAAATTTGAACTTAAAATTACTATAAAAATAAACTGTGCTTATGTATTTCTTAGAATTTTTGGTAACAGAATTATATATTTACGTGAAATCTTGTTTTAAATTTTCAATCCTTAGATATAAAAGTAGAACATTTTATAAATTTTTAACTACAAAATAATTATTCAATTTTAAATTTGATAAATTTTGTCAAAATTTCAACTTCAAATGCTTATAAAAAAAAATGTGTGCCTATGTATTTTTAATATTTTACAATTGCTATTGTAACAATATATCAGGAGCCTTGCATTAAATTTTCACGCATTTTTACCAAACAAATAAAATTTTATTGATATTTATAGAAAAAAAAATTTAAAAAATTGAAAAATGACAATGTCCGTAAGCAGCTCAAAAAGAGTCAAGTTATTTTCAAATTTTTATCGTGTATAGAAAATTCTATAGTCATTCGTTTTTTAATTACAATAAAATAAGAAAATCGTTACGTAAGAAATCGAGTGAATATCAAATATTGTAAAAATATGAATTTCAAACGCTCATAAAAATTTAATTTGAGTTTCTTATAGACATTTTTTTTTTTGATAAAGGTAGATTAACCTATAAGGAATCTTGTATTACATTTTAAAATCTTAGTTCTAAAAAGAAAATTTTTATGAATTCTCAACTCAAAATAATTTGCTAATTTTCGTGATTTTTACATATTTTGTCAATTTTTGAACTTTAAATGCTAATAAAAAAAACTGTGACTAAGGATTTTTAATATTTTTCAAATCTCGATTTTGCGTATAAATTCCTGTTTTTCCTTAATATTTCTTTTGTTTTTCACGGCGCCTTTGAAAACTACTGGAAAACTTTTGACCCCCCAACGTACCAACTAGATTCACTTTCCTATCAGAAAAGGTACTGTTGAAGAAAATCCAAGCACTTTTACTGTCCTAAAAGGTGATGACAGACACAAAAATAAAAAAAATAAAAAAACACAAATCATTGTAAAATCAATACATTCATCGTTCCACTCAGAATCTAAAATAAGTTATAATGAGGCTACAGTTTATACTTATAACTATTATTACTATTTAGTATTTACTAGGTAGCTAGATATCTACCTAGCTTAATGTTTTATTAACTTATAAGTTATAAAGCCGAATTCACAGCTATGTGTCGTGTCGTGTCGATCAAATCGTTTGACCCAACAGATAAAACTATATTGATATTTATAGAAAAAAAACTAAAACAAATGAAAACTGACAATGTCCGTAAGCAGCTCAAAAAGAGCCAAGTTATTTTCAAATTTTTATCGTGTTTAGAAAATTCTAATATAAACATTCAGTGGAATTTTCAAGTATGTACAGTCATTCGTTTTTTAATTACAATAAAATAAGAAAATCGTTACGTAAGAAATCGAGTGAATATCAAATATTGTAAAAATATAAATTTCAAACGCTCATAAAAATGTAATTTGATTTGCATGTGAACATTTTTTTTTGATAATGTTAGACAAACTTATGAATAACCTTGTGTTACATTTTCAAATCTTAGATTTAAAAAGAAAAATTTTTATGAATTCTCAACTCAAAATAATTTGCTAATTTTCGTGATTTTTACATATTTTGTCAATTTTTGAACTTTAAATGCTAATAAAAAAAAACTGTGACTAATGATTTTTAATATTTTTCAAATCTCATTGTAACAATATAGTATAGGAGCCTTGTATTAAATTTTCAAGTATTTTTACTCAACAATAAAGTTTTATTGACATTCATAGAAAAAAAAAACTAATTAAATTGGAAACTGAAATTGTCCGTAAACAGCTCAAAACAAATCAAAATATTTTTGAAAATTTATCATGTATAGAAAATGGAAATTTAAACAACCAGTGAAAATTTCATGTATCTACAGTCATTCGTTTTAATGTTACAGCAAAACCAAAATCAATTTTCTCGAAAACAAATTTGCGTAAAAATTCCCGTTTTTCCTTAATTTTTCTTTTTTTCACGGCGCTTTTGAAAACAATTGGAAAAATGTTACTTTTGACCCCCCCAAAGTACCAACTAGATTCACTTTCCTATCAGAAAAGGTACTGTTGAAGAAAATCCAAGCACTTTTACTGCCCTAAAATGTGATGACAGACACAAAAATAAAAAAAAAATAAAAAAACACACATCATTGTAAAATCAATACATTCATCGTTCCACTCAGAATCTAAAATGAAAATAATAATTAATTTATCACTGTGGTAATTTCTACCATTTTCGATAGGTATACCTACGCGGTGTAGTAATTAATAAAAGAATAACGATTATTATTTTACCTAAGTACTGTGAATGATTTTATTTTTCTGTGTTTCTTTCCTTCGTATTTGGCCATCACCTGTATTCACCACATCATAAACAATTTATGCAAAATAAAAATACGGTTCTAACTTCTAACACCAAACACCAAACATAGGTAGGTTCGTAAGAAAATTAAGATCGCTAAAATGTTACGCCCTGGGATCCATCCCCGTTAGTCTCCCCCTTATGACATCACTGCCATTACTCACTTACTCATTAGGCCTAGCGTTAAAGATCCTGTTGCCAATTTTTCAAATTTTCCAAAATTTCATAAAATTTGAAAATTATATTTTATAAAATAATTTGAAAAAAAAGCTTATGTAATATTGGCTTATTTTTAATGACATAATGTCATACTATTAAGTTTGAGATTGAAATATTGAAAAACGGAGTCAAATACAGACTGTAAAATATTATCATAATATATTACTTCAAAAGAAATTATTAAATTTTGTTGATTTTCGAGGACCAGATGTCCAGATCATTATTCCATAGTAGTGTATTTTTGTGGACAAAATTACATTGGCGCCTTAATATTTTTTATTTTTTGGTCTGTTAACTTAATCAATTTATAATTCATAGATTGATAAGGTTAATGTCAATATGTGATAACTGCGGCGTGTAGTCTGTAACAGTTATTGTAGTCTGTAGTGAGTGCCAATAGTGCCATTATATTGATAAATAAGTGACTTACAGGCTACTGGACACTTGCCGGTGACTGACTGGTGAGTACTTACTGTTTGACATGTAAGGTATGTTGTGTTTTTTTTCAAATTTTCTTGTTTATTCATTAGTCGTTGATCGTTTTCAACCTTCAATATTCGAAATTTCGAACACGTTTTTAAACATTTCCATCCACTCGTGGCAGTGGACCAGTGGACCTGTGTGTTATACCTCAAACTTCAATAATTGTGTTGCACTTTCAATTTTATATTATATGAGAAGCTCGAATAGGTAACACTAACACACTTACTGCTTTTATTATACTTTATAGGTTTAATCTATACCTACTCAGCCTACATATGTACCTACAAGCTTTTATTTTAATTTTAAATATCTTTCTGCATTAGGTATACAATTATAATTTCACGTAAAGAATTCAGCATAAATATTAAATATCGGTAATAGGTACAAAATATATGAAATCATATTATTATAATGTTAGATACATTTTGCTGTTCATAACCCATTATCTCATGTAAAATTAGGTTTTTACACAATATGTTAATTACTGGTTTTCTGTTATTATAAGTTAGTAACAGAATTGATTTGATGATGAAAAATAAGTACAATAATTGAATTGCTTATTTGTCATTGTCACATAGTTTAAATAGGTAGATAGGTAGATAGGTAGGTAGGTAGGTAGGTGATGCCACAGAAGTAATCCAGAAGTCTCCCCGAGGGGTCGTTATTTCAAAAATGATAAAGAAATAGGTAGATAGGTACCTACTTAGTTTAGGTATAGTTTTATTTACATATATTCCGTTCAGATTAAGATTGAACCGGCAGCTCGACCAAAACACATTTTTTTTCGCGTATTCCGGACACAGGTGAAGCGTATGCACGGTGCCCAGCACTGGCGCTAACAATCGATGACTGTCGGCCAATCACAGACCGCATAGCCATCGAATGGGGGGGGGGGGGGGTCAGGCACTATTCGGCGGCTCAGTCTGCATGCGCAAAGCCGGTTCAATCTCAACCTGAACTGAGTATAGTATCCATAATTTATAATGAGATCAATAAGAGATACTCAATATTATTATCTATATGTTCCTTCTTAAACTCAAATATTAAAAACACCATCTACTTAAATTATCTGAAAATGAAATATTAAAATAAGAACATCTCCCTCTATTTGTACCACAGTCCATGATACGTGTAAAGACATTCTAGTATATTTTACATTAATTAATAAATTAATAAATTAATAATTTTGTTTATTTTATTTCAAGCATAATGATTAAAAATTATTAAAATTGGAATATAATACTGTTGTAGTAAAAACTATTTAAACTTCATTAGATATCTTTAATTCTGTCCATCAACGACACTCGTAATATCCAAGTATCTAAATGACATAACTAATACATTAAATATTTACTATGTTTTAATTATTTGTATATAAGTATGAATAATAATAATATAATTTATGAATTATGATAAGTGAATCTTCACAGTATCAAACTATTTATTATTAATGTTATTATTTTATTGGAATAATACATTTACTTAAAATTAATTTTTTTCCAATAAAATCAAAAATTGATAATTTAAAACTGTTGTGGATTATAATATCTTTTTGTCACATAACGGATGAATTTGTCATAGTCATCTACAGATTTCTTTTTGTTGCAAATCTTAAAATAACATAAATTTGTTTTATCTGTAAAAGTGAATTATGTATTAGGTATTATATAAATCAATAAATACATGGTATACTCATACATTTATTCTTTACAGGCGTATCATTTTAGTTTTCATTTGTAGTGCAAAAATGTTTGTATGCCATTTTTAAATCATTACCAGGCCTATAGCCTTGTATACCTTTTTGTATACTTAGTATATTAAATAACAACTCGACTATGCACCAAGAGAGAAAATTTCCATGACCTGACCTAAACTCGTCTGAACCAAAATATTCCTTACTCAACAATAGTGGTTAGTTAATGTTCGGAACGTTTGGCAACACTTGACATTATAATTTATACATATAAAACTGTTGTGGCACAAAGTGTGGGAAATTATGCCTCGGACCGGTCGCTGCCGTCAGTCTGCATGCGCAAAACGGTAATGTTCTCTCCAGGCACAAAATATAGGATGTAATTTTTAGACATTTTTGTTTTTGACATTTTGATAGGAAATTATAAATGTTTGTGATTTATTTTTAACATTGTTTAACGATTAGGATATTTTGTTCATGTCCTATGATTGTAATTTCTACAAACAATTACACTGTGCTATGTATGAATTATCTGTCTTTATAATATAATATACTGCTGCTATACATTTTGCCTTGGTAGTTTGTACATTTTTGGACCACTGCAAAAATGTATTTGAAAATTAAAAAAAATGTACAAACTTTATAATACAAATACTGTAATTACTTAAATACTCAATATCAAATTTAAAATACATATTGGCACTTTTGTTTTACTTTGGGCAGGTAGAAGAAGGGGTTCCTGAAAAAATAAGTGCTAACGCACAAATGATCTCTTCAAATGATGCGCCTGATACTATATTATATTTAGTATATTAAAATTCACAACACAATTTATGGATTATGATTTTTCTTACCGCTTTTCTTGTTAAAATGATCAATACTTTTTATATTTTGGAGGTTATCAAATATCGATTGCTGTAACTCCTCATTTTTTAATTCATTCTCTGTGAATTTGTCAAAATATTTGCCATTTAATGATGTTAATGCCAATGGTTGATAAAAATCTTTTATTTTCTCTACTTTATCATTTTCTTTAACTGCATGTTGATTATTTATATCCTATTTATAATAATTCATTAAATAAATAAAAAGTAGCCAGTATCATTATTAGTTAATTTAATTTCATTATTAAGTGTTACCTCTAAAAACTGTTTAAATAATGAAATCATATTTTCATTTGACAATTTTGAATCATCACCAATCTCCAATCCAGTTGAACAGATAACAGTAGTTAGCAATATTTGCAAGACCATTATTTTCCACCAGTTTGTTGCCATATTCTTATTGTCTGTAAATATACAATTTTTATAAGTATTATTAATTTGTCATTCTTCATTGTATATATTGATACAATAAATTATAGTTGTATGCATAATAATTTGAACCTAGTATTCAAATTAATTAAGACAGTCATTAATATTAAATATTATAAATATCTATGTCTAGTTTACCTATTGTTTTAAATAATATAATTAATTAGTTTTAGATGGGCATGTGGCATTTAAAATAAATGATAAGTATAATTAATTTTAGCTTTAACTATATTAATTATATCAAATAAAATTAACTTGATGAAAGAGAATAATTAAATGTACAATTCTACACTTTAATAATTGTGTTTGGAATACAAACTTACTGTATAGTCAGTGGAATGTCTTAAAAACATGTGACTTGTGCAAATATCTCAAGCCTCATAGGACAGGAGGCATAGGCACAAATTGGGGGGGGGGGCTTGGGGG
>NC_042493.1:59560737-59606710 GCF_005508785.2 Acyrthosiphon pisum
GGAGCCCTGTATTAATTTTTTACACTTTTTGGCTCAATAGATAAAACTTTATTGATATTTATAGAAAAAAAAACTTAAAATATTGATAACTTACAATGTCCGTAAACAGCTCAAAAAGAGTCAAATTATTTTCAAAATTTTATCGTATATAGAAAATGCTAATATAAACATTCAGTGAAATTTTCAAGTTTCTACAGTCATTTGTTTTTTAATTACAACAAAATAAGAAAATCGTTACGTAAGAAATCGAGTAAATACCAAATGTTGTAAAAATATGAATTTCAAACGCTCATAAAAATTTAATTTGAGTTTCTTATAGACATTTTTTTTTGATAAAGGTAGATTATTCTATAAGGAATCTTGTATTACATTTTAAAATCTTAGATTTAAAAAGAAAAATTTTTTCGAATTCTTAACTCAAAATAATTTGCAAATTTTCGTGATTTTTCCATATTTTTTCAATTTTTGAACTTTAAATGCTTATAAAAAAAAACTGTGACTAAGAATTTTTAATATTTTTCATCTGCCTTTGAAACAATATACTTGGAGCCTTCTATTAAATTTTCAAGCTTTTTTAATCAACAAATAAAATTTTATTGATATTTTTAGAAAAAAAAACTAATAATATTGGAAACTGACAATGTCCGTAAAGAGCTCAAAATAAGTCAAAATATTTTGAAAATATTATGGTGTATAGAAAATGCTAATATAAACATTCAGTCAAAATTTCATGTATCTACGGTAATTTTTTTAAAAGTTACACTAAAAACCAAATTCAATTTTGTGAAAAATCGATTTTGCGTAAAAATTCCCGTTTTTCCTTAATTTTTCTTTGGTTTTTCTTTGCGCTTTTGAAAATTACTGGGAATTTTAAATTTTGACCTCCCCAATGCACCAACGATATTCATTTTCCAATCGAACAAGATACTGAAGTTGAAAATCGAAGCATTATTTCGACTACTTATCGTGTACACAGACACAAAAAAAAATTTAAAAAAAAAAAAAAAACACACATCATTGTAAAATCAATACATTCATCGTTCCACTCAGAATCTAAAAATTGTATGAACTTACGCTCAATTTTTTTTTTTAATTTCCGCCAACAATACCTTGTATTATTAAAAAAAAAATTTTAAGAGCATATTTAAGCTTACTGGCTTCATTCTTCGTACTTCCCGCAATTTTCAATGGGGCATGCAAAGTTGGTATTTCAATTAACACTACCCCTAAAGTCGCTTGAGTGAAAGGATTCAGTAGCGCTTCCTTTGAATGTTCGCTCTTAGATTCAACATTCCTCAGCCTCCACCCGACTATTCCCCAGTCCAAAATGTGCTACAACTATTCAGTGTTGCTAAAGACATACGTACCATCTCTTTTTCCTTTCAAATATCCTTACAGGTAAAACGAAATCTCCTAGTCCTATATCTCAAATTTCCTTCAAAGTCCCCCACCCCCCATCACACTCGTACATCTTTCCCTTTCCTAATCCCTTCTTCCTAAATAATTTCTTGAATATTTCTCCAGTAATCAAATGTGCACTACATACCACGACCCATTTTTCGGCGTCCATTATATGTGATCTTAGATGATCACTGATCTGTATAATTTGATCACAATGCAAGTTAGGTATTAGTAATTAATTTAATTTTAGTCTTGTTTTTAACTTTAATGTAGATTTAATCTTACTACATGTTTCTACGTTTGGCTTGTCCTGTATATATACATAGGTATAATGTCGAGTGTGTATATTATTTTGTGATGATCAATTATATATATTGTGTATAAAATATATATAGTGTATATCTAGTTTATATTATAATATAGGACGTAATAAATGTTACAGTGCAATATCCTCAGAAATATAGGCCGACTGACCGTCTCCGCTCAGTATCGTATTTCATATACAATAATAATAATAATAATAATAATAATATGATTCGTCATTGAATTCAACACATCCATTACAACTACAAAAACTATGACCTGTCGACGATGACTATAATACTATACGGCAGAGCGATTTCCCCTGTTTTTAATTATTCATACGGACCAATGTTCAATTACGACAGTCGCTAATAATTTCGATAATAATTTATTGGTACAATCCAAATTCCAAAGTCAATTATTAATATATGCGTACTGTAAAAATAATATTAACACCGACTTACATAATATGCGAGTCCATAATATAATATTTTTTTTGTCAATGCACTCGATCTTCAAATGTTTAAATAAAATATATAGCAACAGTCTATTAGTTCTTCCCAATAATAATTATACTGCAGGGCTTTAAGTTTCTTTAAAGTTCTATTTACTCCTGCAGTAGCGAGGGAGTGTCTTCCTATTTTGTAATCATGACATTGTTTGTCGCTAAATTCTAACGTATATATATTGCAGCGAGTGCGAGGTCTGCAGGCTGTTGAAATTGACCTAATTTTGGCAACGAACAAAGTACGATGTCTAAACTATGCCGTACATAAGTTAACAGTGTGCGCAAACCGTTAGCTTTCGGAACATCCACGAAATTTCGCTAAATATTCATACATTTATTTATTTACTGCATTTTTACTTTGAAACCTTTGTCCCGGTATATCGTGTGCTCACTTGACGTGATTACCAGTGACGCACACTTGTTTCCTGCTGTGAGGGGTGTCTGCAACATTATTATTACCATGTTTACTCGCCCCAAATTATTCAATAAATACAAATACAGACAAAACGGTTTTGATCAACTTTTTTACGTTAACACTATTAATAATAGTTAATATAGTTTTTAATTCATACTAAAAAAAAATATCTACAAGTAAATTTATGAGTCATCCAGCCACCCGCATCATCCATTCCGATAAGCGTGTCAACGACTCACACCCTAGCTGTACTTATTTGTGTGTGCCACTGCAGAGGTGTTTGCCAAAATCTTTGCCGAATCGCAATCCGTTGTATCTCGTACAATAATATACGATCCACAGCCTTACACCACCGTATTCCGTATTCTGGAATAACACTTATATAAATACATTTTCAAACGCAAAGGTTTTTCCAATCCAACACCACATCCGTGGTGTCTTACACTAAATTCAATGGTTTAACCTGGAACCCAAACTTGACCTTTAAATATTTGCTGTAAATGGTATTCTATTTTATTTCTGAGCCCAACCATTGATGACAGTCTCAGAACGCTACTAATTTGCATATTATTACTATACAATGGATGTGTTATGGATGATAAATTTAACGTTTTTGAAAATTTTTTTTTTTACATAATTTTAAGTTATTAAAAACGAATATATGTATTTGGTTTTTCTATGTTTTTTTATTACTTTTGTAATGACAACAACCAATTTTAAATCCTTATTCCAAAATATATTATTTTGGAGTACTCTGAAGTATAAAAAATCGAATTTTGCAAGAGAAGGTTTCTATATTGGTATGAGTTATAATGGTATTTAAAGTTTAGATAAGCGGATTACGCCTGTCCAAAATTTGATTTTTGTAAATTGAAATACTCTGAATAATATTCGGATTCAGAATATAATATTAAAATATATTATGTTTAACTAGCTCTAACTATTAAAATGAGTAAGTTACCTATGCGATATGATAACGATATTATGTATACTATCTAGGACCTAGGTATTGGCCATTGATTGGAATATATTGTGGGGGCCCCAAATAAATAAATATAATAAGTAATTGTTTTTATTTTATTATTATTAAATTATAACATTTAATATTATGTTCAACAGTTATTAAGCCGTCATTCGCCAATTTTTTGAAATGATTTTGCGGTATTAATTTTCTTTTTTGATAATAATAATTGGTAATTAAATTTAAATTGGTAACGTTTTACCAAACCACTCTTATATAAATCCTTTTTAATTCGCCATGGACTGATTACAATATTTGACGTATAATCCCTAATAACCCACATTACATGTAAGTACACCCATCAGCATTATTGTAATATTTTAGCTACCCATTCGATAATATTTTTACCATTGATTTTTCCGTGTTTACTGTTAAATAATAAATTACACAAAACCATGTGGGCTCTCGCGGGCTGCAGTCCACTTAGCACCATCCCACCCTCCCCCAACCGAACACACTAAAAAACCGGGCATGCGACGATAAATAATAATACCGCGATCGCAGCTGCAGATGTAGGTACCTACTGTCGTATAATATATTATTATTAGGTATATTATAATATTATTATGTATATAGGTAAACGAAATTCGTGGTGCCGCGTGCCGTTTGACTACGAATTCACGTCACCGCGTGGCACCGTCCAGGCTAGGGGGCGGATGACTTCGGACCGAAATCGCCATGATGGTGGGGGGGGGGGCGTATCAATATAATATTATTATGAATACAGCCTCGGGTATTTTATTATTATAATATTGTATACGGGACCTTGGGTGCCTATACCTATAGATATAATATCGCAGCCATATAATACGCGGTGGGGATTTGACAATATTGCTCATTTAAAATTGTTATTTCAGGTGTAAAGTCATCGTACACATAGATACCACTCCACGCGTGTGCGTACGAAATAATAATATCATAACGATAAAATACCGAATGCTTTATTCATATAATATTTTATACGCCCCACCGCGATCAGTGAGTTCGTCATCCGTCCCGGTACCGACACGCGGTGATTGCACGTGGATTCGTCTGACGGCACGAGTGGTTGTTCACCAATATACACACGTCTGTGATTAGGTACATATTATTATTATTATTATTATTATACTGTTATTTACTGCGTCGTTACCCGTTATTGTCAATAACAATAATATTATATCGTCGTAGGTTGTATTATAATTTTATTATTATATAAATATTATTTTCGAAGGAGGTGCAGAAGCGTTCTGCGTAGAACTCGTATGGCGTATACAATATATTATGTATAAGTATTATGTATAAAGTATTATGTATATTATGTATAAGATACACGCGCAAGCAACATGCAATTTACATTTTATTATACGCGCGTATTTATATCTCTGCGGGGACATACGTCATAAAACATAATAACAAGCATGAACAGAATTAATAGGTACTATTGAAAACTTAAAAAAACACGTGGTGAACGATCCTGCTAGGACCGCACTGTGCCCGTATATCCACCCGAACATAAACAGAAAAAAAAATGGATATAAAAAGGATATTAACTACGATAAGTCACTGAGTGGAAGCCGAGTTGAAAAGTAAATTTGTCGACCAAACCATAATATTAGGCAAGAGATTCTCTGATATCAATACGTTTTATATAATGACTAAGTAGGTAGTTCAAGTCATATTATATTATATCGGCTCTGTCATAACAACTTGGCTAATTTTCTTGTAACTTTGAAGAAAATACTATATAATTACATGCGTTTATTGAAAATCACGTTTACACATAATATATATATATATATATATATAGCAACTGTATATGAAATCTATATGACTAATTAATAATTGTTTTGTTTAATCACGCTGCAATCTCTGTACACAATGATCTTAAATGAAAATGAACAAATAAATGTTCCTTAATTTAATAACATAGTCGACACAAACATACTGTAATTGCCCAAACCACTACGGCTAATTTGTAACAAACAGGAAGAGCAGGATGCATTGTTCAGGACATCTTTAGTTATAATTTAAAACATTTGAAAGTTGCACACAATCACTATATATTGTGCGTGTAATAGAAAAAAAACAATAATTAACTTATTTAACAACTGCAAAAGTTATTTGTATTTTTTTTCTCAATAATATAATATATTAACTTTAAACTTTTAGTTTAAATAACATGTTGCGTTTGTTAACTATAATAATATTATATTGACTTATAACACGTTATACGTTCTTAACATTGACTTAACTCGAGTTAATTTTTTTCCTCAACTTGTACCACCTATGAGTACTTAATATTAAATCATAATAATAATATTATGCAGATTTTATTTAACACCTACGTGTATGATTTTTTCGATCCGTTTGGTTATAATAATACTATACATTATTACGTTATAGCTTCTTAGACGGCATTAATGATTATTATTACTTAAATTCGAAAACTCGTATCAAGAAAAACCATACAGCAAAAGAACAAAAACGGAAAAAATGAGCGAAAATCTTCGTCTGCGGGTGAACGTGGTGGAGTAGGGGAGGGTGCGTGGATGGGTTGGGGGTGGTAGATGGGGGCATTACAACGGCCGGGGCGGCGGGCGCTTTTGGAGAGCGGTCGACCCGAGAGAGAACTTTTGGCTCGTCACCTGTGACCGCACTGCGGCACCACCGCGCCCCCGAGCTTGCGCGCGCCGCCCCGCCGCCGCCGGCGGCCGTGACGAGCGCTCGACACGCGGCGGCCACGGCCCACGGCCCCGCAGTACACGCTATCCCGTCGGCCGGCCAACAGATCGGCTGCTGTACGGGTGCCACTCGGGAGCTGCCGCCGCTGCTGCTGCTACTGGGCCGCCGCTACTGCCGCTGGTGCTCTGTCGTACACATGTCGCCGCCGCCGTCGTCGTCGCCGTGACCGACTCGCGAACACGTAAGCATGTTATGGAGTTTTAATTTTATTATTTTTATTATTCTTATTATTAATATAATATTTTAAATATATTATATTTTATGATATTCTGGCACTTACATTATCTACGAATATAATATATTATATTGTACCGTACCGGCCGCGTGACCTTCACGAGTGGCGCTTGACCGTCCGCTATGCACTCGCTCCCATTATAAACACGTCTTATAAATTCGGTGCCGGATTTACGGAGGATGGTCGTTGGGGGTGAACATAAAGGTGCAACAAACAGAGGCCTCGAGGCCGAGTTTGTTTTAGGAGCCTCGGGCTTATGTCCTAGATTTCCTAATTTTGTAAAATTATAGTACCTAACCATAATATTTAAATCATCGAATAAAGCCAGGAAAAAGTGTTTTAAGAAATCACCCGCGCCCTATCTTTTACATTTTTATGAACTTAGTTTTATATTTTTACTTGCGTGACTCGATTTCAATGAACCATAAATTGAAATTTATTTTCTTTTTTTCATCCGTCTTGACTTTGATTGTATACCGAAAAAAAATTAAATGAATGCATCAAATGAACTTTTAAATAGAAATTATTTTTAAGGGGCCTGCAATATTAGTTGTCGTGCTCTAATCTCCAGAGGCTTTCAGATTCAGCACTGCCGGTAATTTTTTTTTCGAAAATACTGGGTCCAAAAGCTAAAATAGTATATACATACGGCAGTTAATGATGCATGATAATACCTATAATATTATTACATTCGAATAATATATAATATATTATGTACCTACAACGTGCTGCTGTAATGTACAGTTTTGCAATGATGATAGTTATGTTGTGGGTATATACCAAAAGTAGGTACGGAAAGGTATGACAAATATTATTAGATTAACATAATATTATTTAGAATTAAGTTTATTATTATGAGTACAACCAAAAGGATGGGTCCTCGTCTGGCGTCGTCAATCCGTATCATCCTATAACAAGAAATTAACATAGATAATACGTATAATTTATAGGTAGCTACTCAGGATGGTTACGTCGGGTGGGTAATGATGATGCCAATGGAATATATTATTTGAATTTTGAAACAAAAAACAAACCGTTTTATTATAATACATTACATATTATTTACAAATTTTATCCGCAGACACGAATATTGTACAGGAAGTAGTACGGTGGACGCTAACGAAATTAGGTTTGAGAGTCTTTAGGGAAGAGGGGAGTGTTTTGGCTAAAGTCCGAACAAAAAAATGTATGTAATAGCAATGTAATGATTGTCTGTACATTTCACATGAATAGTTTACTAGCAAGCATTCAAATTGGTAGAAAGGGCTAAATCTGCGTTTGGTTGGGTAATCCAGAGACGTATTTAGAGTTTTGACGCTCTATGTAAAGTTTTGATGACGCCCCTAATAACCCCCTTAAAAAAATGTGTCACTTGCAACTATTTCGATAAAAAAATTTTCCAAGAACTTACAAATATTCAACTTTGATACTGTATAGACATGTCAAATCTTCATATTTCTTCGTCATAAAATAATTATCTGATTAAGGTAGGTGGTACTATAGTACCTGATACTTCAGAAACGATTTGTGCATTTTTAATGTTTTTTTCCATGGAAAAAAGTTGCATTGCTTAATTCTATTCTTTCTCCAATCATTTTAATGTCCAATATTGATTTACAAGAATTAAAAACTAGTCCGATCGTATATTTAACCAAAGTCTCGAACAATGAATACAACCATCAAAAACTAATAGGTTTTAAGAACAATAATAAAATAACTCACTAAGTAACGTATATTTATTTGAATAACAAAAAAAAAAAAATAAATAAATAAATAAATAAAAAATAATAATAAAATTGTGAAATATCTATTTAAGTATTATTTACCTATAGGTACTTAACTATAGTAATAAATTAGATTCATAAAATCAAATAGGTAGATCATTTTGATTATCAAACAATACAGCAGCAAACTAATTGTATATTATCTATATCCTAGACCATATCAATAATATTTTACCAAGCAATATGACAAAAATGAAATAATATATTTCATAAATAAAATAATCACACAAAACTGTGGTTATGATGACAAATGTTTGTGTCTCTTGGATGACGAATAACGATGAATCTCGATTGTTGTAGGTTGTAGACAGAAATGCTGCCGCCCCTAAATTCTTAAGAAATTTCTAACCAGTGCACCCCTGTTTACCCGCTCACCACATCTAAATACATTCCTGGACTAATAGTCAAACTGATAGTTGCGTCAATGACGATAATATAGATATTAGCAGCTATATTAGCCGTGTTTAAACACTTTTTGTAGAGTTGATGGTATTGAAATTTGATACCAGTATCTATACCGTGGTATCGGAATTGGTACCAGTATATGACAGGCGACTGTGTAATATCGAATTGCACTTATTTATGTCAAGTTGCACTAGACACAGAAAAAGGTCATGTTCGAATTGCACCCGGGTTCAAAAATGGCTATGTCCGATTCGCATTTAGTTTAAATAAGGTAATGTTTGAATTGTTCTCGTTTCGCTTGTATAACATAAAACCTATTTATTATCGAATATCGACGGTGAATAGAAAAATTTTTATTTTTAATAGCTATATCTACTGCTAAAGTTTTATTGTTTTTATTTTACTTATTACATAGCTATACAATTTAAAAATAAAAACCTATAAATAATTAATAATATACCTAATAAATAATGAGTTATTTTTTAAAAATTAATATAGCTACAGTCGAAATACTACATATTAATATGGTCAAATACAATATGTATACAATATTATGTATTTATGTTTATTTCTATGTTAATTATTTATGTACTATAATAACGTAATCATATTACTTAATAGTAAATTTTATATGCAGCGTGCAATAATATTACCAACTAAAATTAATATTTTCAAGCATTATAATGAGTATTATGGAATGAGCTGATTGAGTGTATTCGAACATTACCTGATTTTAACTTGAGTGCATTTACTAAGTACCTACTATCTTTTTAAGCTTTTTGTAAACTCAGTGCAATTCGAACGGTTTGGTTTAGTTAAGGAGTACAGTTTGACAATTCCTGGATGCATGAAATATACGATACATGACCGATGTTACATGACAGGTGATTTAATTGGCCGATTTCAAACAACCCGCGGCCTTAAAATAATTGAATCATTAAAATTATATATTATTGTGTTCTCATAATACCGTGTTAGACAAGTGTTGAACTTTTTAATTATTATTATTCTACACCGTCATACCCTGTACCTTTCCAGAATACAGTAAAGCCGATACTGACACATATACCACGTAGTACCGGTACTTATACCATGGTAATATCGTTATAATATCGTCATGACCGCGATATTATATATTCCAAAATACAATAACACACCGGTAGTCGGTACACCGGCATTCGACGGCACCATAATATTATGTATCAAACACAGGAATCGGTATAATGTAATGCAGATGTCTGCATCATTATAAAAATATATGAATTAATGTGGGCACATTTTGATGAATATTGAAACCTATTTTAAAAAACGCGCATATGATGGGCGGATATAAACGCTGAATAAGATACACAAAATATTTTTAATATTAATTTATTGTTTTGAATGATATACGTTATATTCTTTTCGGTATTAAACGCGACGTATTGTCGTTGACATAACCTTTTATGTGCCAAATTTAAGATTATGAGATTTGGACGTTTGGTGTCCCTTTAAGAGAAAAAATAAGCTATCATATTTTGATGTGCTATCACCTATTTTTTTTGTATAATTAATTAAAAATAATAAATAAAATCTCCCACACTGTGTTACCCACTTTGAGCCGTTTATGAAATACCTTCAATGTGATTAAAAATGTATGATGATATGATACCAACTATATTCACAAAATCTCCTATGTAAGTTTGGTAACGAACTATCATAAAATCTAAAACGAGTCATAAGTCACGAGTCATGATAACATTTACAATAACATTCAACATTTACGCAAATATTGTATTTTTTACTCCAATTTTTTCTTCAAATTAGGACTTCATATTATATAGGTAGTTTTAAAGTTTTCTGTAAATAATTGGCAATTTGTATTTTTTCTCCTTGAAAATTGGATTTTATAACATAAGTTTTTTCGTGCCAACGACGGTATGCCCTTCAAGCGGTGTGCGTACGCGTCCGTGACCAATCACCGACGACGGTAGATATAGGTATAATAGTGCGGTATATACCGATATTAAACTGAAATGTACTTCATGAATAAAAACCGACAACGCTATGATGTTTTTGTAACATAATATTATTATACAACATTTCGACATTTTTCTCTTATAGTCGTCATGTCGCGGGCGTAACAAACAATATTATTATATTAATTTGTGACGCTGCTCGTTTGCAGGCGGTGCACTCGCGACGCCCTATACACGCTCGCATAAGCGGCGGTGGTGCCGCGGAGAGACGGTGACGGCGGTGAAAACAACACCACCACTACCATCGTGACGACGACCGCCACCACCACTGCGACCGCCACCGTGACCACCGTCAACACGGCAACCGTAGACATCGGTGTGATGCGTACCGCCGTCAACCGCGACCTCGGACAAACGTCACGCCGCGGAGTGGCCGGGGCCTGATATAACCGCGTGGCTCGAGATACTATGGAGTGATGGCGAGGGAAGTGAGTATATTATTAATAATTACACGTCGTCGTCCAAATTATGATAATATTATTATCGCGGTTATCGCCGCCCGCATGTGCGCGGTATTGGTCCTGTATCTCGGCGATCGCAGTCATCGCCGATAAATAATTATAATCGTATTAACACCATACTTCCGACGGACGATGCGACGAGTTTTCGCTATAATATACCTATTATCACTATCGTTATCACTTATCGTTATCGTTACGCCGTGGCCATTGTCGTTGTCGGGCACCAACATGTCGTACAACATATTTTAACTATAATACTAAATAGCCGATTCCATATTATAGATACAAGAACTTATAGATAGTATAATAATATTATGATGCGCAGCGCCATATTTTGACTACACTTGGGCAATGTTTACAAAATATCATAATTTTTATACTGTCTTAATCACAGTTGATATATTTACCTATTTTTAATGTAACCGCACATACTAAAATATAGGTGCAGATCTGGTATGGCTACTAAAGGGCTTCGGCCCCCTTTGAAAATGTTATATACATATTTATTTATATTATAATTAGGTAAACCTAAATAGTTTATACTTCTTAAATTACATGTATTTATAATATAAAATAAAATAACATATATATTATATAATTATGTTATAGATAATCGACTATATTTTGTACTAATATTACAACTATTGTATTTTTTTTTAAAACAATTTAGCCTCCCCCTCACCGACATTTCAGATTTCTAGACCCACGCCTGCTAAGATATTATTGGGACTGGCAATGAATGCGCCTCTAACGAGAATGCCTGTATTATGGATATTTAAAGAAAATTAATTGGATAATTTAAGCATTAAAATACTTATTAAGATTCCATATAAGTAGTTACTGTCAGTATTATATTAGATTAGACCTTATAATTATAATTACTAACCAATTTTCGTATAATATAACCATAATTCTGTAATTATAGACCAATGAAATTAATACAAGTGCAGTGGTATATCCTGCAGGAATTATAGAAAATGAATGGGTATCAAACAAATATAATAATATAACGGGCGGTTGGCTTTTGAGCCACATTTTATCTACCTGTTTTTTATACAAAATATTTTTATACACTTTTATTACCCGGGTCACAACAAAAATATGAAACGATTAAAGGGCACAGGAAATTGGGCCACTTATACTTATAACTTGATTAAAATTATTTATAACTTTATAACTTAAATCAATTTAATTTAATATTATACTCAAGTCACAATATAGTCACATATTTCGTATTCAATCAACAATTAATCCAAGAAATTATTAAATTAAATAAAAAATACGTACCCATACAATTATTTAGTTGATTATAAATAATAATAATAGTATTAATAATTATCCCAAAAAAAGTTTTTTTTGAATTCATATTTTATAACGACGTCACTACTACGTCCATTGGCTACTATACCTAATACATTTGGTTAGCAGCTTGAAAGTACTAGCGATTAACGATTAGTAAACATTGCCCACGGAGCATCATTGATAAGAACCTAAGTTAAGATCCCGGTCTTGTTTAGAAGAATATAACGTCATATTGTATAGTTATGAGTAATTATTTTTGTCATAGGCGCAACTAGAACTCTGAAACGTAGCACGCTATAATTGTAAATTCCTCACAAACCTATAATAATCAATAGGCACTTGAAAGCGTTTTATTTTAACACACTTCATAATGATAAAAACAAAATATGTATAATAATACTATTAATACTCTTTTAACAATATTATATTAAAACTCATGGGGGTCTACTGGTAATATTGCAGTCCACCCCAGCGCACATCTATTTAACTATTATACCCACAGTGCTTTTTGCTGTGACCCATTGCCTAAAAATAGCTTGTAAGGAATCTGTAATGTGTATTTTAATGCTAGTCACAGGGACTGAAACCGAACCTAAGAGAACCGATTCTGGAACTGGAACCTTTAAAATATTAAGAACTGGAACTGGAATAAAAATCTTTATTTTAATAAATAAAGTACCAAAACCGAACCGGAATTTTTAAATTAAATACGTTCTTTTAGGTTCAAAATTAAAATAATTTTATTTATCATAGTTCAATGGTATTACTGTTTTGCTATGTATGCGTTGTATGTATCATATGAGTTTTCTAATATTTCTCATACTATTAATTAAACCCGTATTCCGGATAGGAATTTAAAATTATTTTATTTTTCGGTACCTAAATTATCTGGAACCGGTACCGAAATTATTTGGAACCGATACCTTTAGTTTTTTTTTTATCAATAACCTAGAACCGAATCGGAACAGTTATTTTATTTTTGGAGACCCAGTACCGAAACTAATACCAATAAATTCAAAAGGTTCCAGTCCCTGGCTAGTCGTCTATTAGTTATAGGAATATGAAGTAATTTATAAATTATCACTAAGTAATATTACGATCAAAATAGTTTTAATTTTTTCCGCTAAATATTTCATAATTTAAAAACATAAAATGTATGGTATTTCATTAAAATAATAATATAGTTAGAACTAAAAAAACAAGGGGTGCTAAATTTTAACTCAGGGGTGCTAAAGACACTTTTGGTCCTCCTCCTAGTTGCGCCAATGAGTAGGTATAATCATATCTGCGTTGCCGAGTAATAATTTCCAGCTACCGTCGTCATCGCGCGTTCCCGAGATACAATTATTATTATAATAATAATATTATGACACCCACATGATAATTGATAGGTACTAATAGGAACTTACATCACCGGATCTTATAATATTATACCACGGTGACCGCTATACTACATCCGAGCGGTTAAGACCATGAAAAGTGGGTATAAATCCACACTCGTTTTCTTAATATAATTGGAGAAAAAAAATTAATAGCAAGGGAAATTTTTACACAAGCCCAGGTTTTGCATTTCTTATTTTGTATTGTAATTCAAAAACAAATATATGTAAATGCTCGAAAAGTCCACCGAATGTTTTTATAGAATTTTCTATACATGGTATAACTTTCCAAAACATTTTAATTCTTTTTGAACTGTTTATAGACATATGAAATTTTTGATTTTTATTTTATAAATATCTATTACTTAAAGACCTTTCCGATCGTTCAAAAAACTTGAATTAAATGTGAATAAAAGTTAAATATATTAAATGTTTTTGACAACGATTTATTAATTCTACCTTATTACTATTAATAAAATAAATTAATATTACGCTTTAGCAATATACAGTGTATAACAAAAATAACTGACCAAAAAAAAAAAATTTATGCTACTTAAACTTATGACAAAAATTGATAAAATTATAGGATTAGTAAATAGTTTTAGAAATATTCTCATGTTAGCAAATTTCCAAAAATAATATTTTTAAAAAAGTTATAGCGTTCCAAATTAATTTAATCAAAAAAATACTGAAATTTAAAAAAATTCTAAAAAATAAACTACTTGATTTAGATAAATGTTTTTACCATCCAAATAGTTCTTATAATCAGATTCGCAAATTGGCTATTTTGAATTTATTCAAAAAAATTTAAATCAAATTTAAAATTTTTCATTTTTGGTATTAAAAAATAAAAATATTTTTTTTTTTATTACACGTGTAGCGCAAGTGGCTATAAATTATGTATAAAAAAAAAAATTTTAAATATTGATTAAAACAAAAGTTATTTAAAAGTCAGTTCTATCTGTTACATCCTGTATATAATAATATATGCTGACAGACAGTCTTCGATGAGAATCAATTTTTCTTTGCTTTCATTCATCATTGCATTCAAATTGAACACATGCATTACTGCAGTTACTTACTCAATTAGGAGGTCCACAACTTAAGTTCTACAGCTGGTATCCTACGTTACTCCTTTTTTCCATTTTTTGAGTAAAAACAGCAAACAAATATGAAAATATAAAATCATATTTGGCTTTGTGCTCCACGCTCATGACAGGCCCTCAGGGCTCAGACCACCGTTTGCAAAATACCGAACTCTAATCTGCAGTCTAACCAAAATATAGCCACACGGTCATAACTTACATAATATAATCAATTTCTCGGTAGTCTTGGTATAGTGGTGGTAGATATACGGTTAAATTTCTACAACCGCGTTTTAATCAGAAAAAAAGTATTTTACACGAGACGTCAAGTTGTGAACCACTCTTAAATATTTCAGATTTCCTACGATGACGGTGTTAACGGCGTGCCTAAACGGTCCTGAATTATTATATTATGTGTTTGATGATTGATGTTTTTTGCTCACCAATTTAATATACCCACTCTGGAATAGTGGCACATCGAATCGCCAAATATTTGTCTAATAATTATCAAATACGATCATACATAATGCCCCAAAATTACGGTCATATGCAAAAAAAATACATTTTCTATCTGACAATTATTATTTCCAAAAATGTAAATTTCAATTCACATTAGGTTTTGCCTACCTATAAATTATTTGTTATCACTACCAAGTTCGTGGAAAGGTGGGCAAGTTAATGAAAATAATTAAGTCAAGTCATAAGTGAACGCCAGTTGGTTAAGTTAGGAGTTAGAATAGAATCGACAAATAATCAAACTAAGTTTTATGATAATACGGAAAAAATATCAAGTTAAAAAAAATGTCATCAACTAGTACCTATTAGTTGGTACGTGGATCACATAAAAAATTACGTTATTTTTTCCCATATGATATAATATTATTTTATCAAGAAACATAACAGACAGTTTATAGTGCCTATTAAATTATTTTTGTTCAAAACCGTGTATTTTCGCGGAAATATTATAAAACAACTAAAACCAAACATTTTTAACATTAATTTAATGGATTATTTTTTGTTAATCAACTGAAATAAAGCTAAGTTATTTCAACAGTCAATAAAACTAGTCAAGTTCTCAAGTTGATTAGAAAATTAATGAAAAATATAGTGTTAGGTAAATAAAAAGTAAAAAAATAATCGTTTAACTTAACTTCAACTTTGATAATACCTGAATACCTAGTTAATGCACACCTTTGCGTATTATATAATATGACGTATACTTTTAATTACGTTTAATACCTAGATATTCAGCTATTCGAACTTGTCAAGATTTATAATTACCTATTATATTGAAACTTTTATTAAAAAAATTACCTTTTAATGCGTACTGTCCTGCAGCAAATCTTAATTCTGAGAGCTGCACCACTGCGGCAGTAATATCGTGATTTTAAATATTATAATTTTACAATCGTAAGCAGCATCTGATAACTCGTCGCAAGATATATAGTGATAAATAAATGTTGGTTTATAAATAAGTTTTACAACCAATCATATTATTAATATCGTGCACGCAGAATATGAGAAAAATCGAAATAATATTAGGCGATTAAATTTTAACTACCCGTCCCGCGCCTGAAAACAGTTTTCAAAAATTCTATTAAAAAGCGCCTTGCGCATCAAGATATCGGGTTTTATTTCTCACCGAGATAAATAAAATATGTAATAAAATGTTATAGTATAATATACTTCATTGCGTCTCTATAATAATATTATATACTTCATCCACGTGTAGTGTGTACATTGTGCATACTATATATAGGTATATTTAACTGTCAAGACGATAAAGAAAAAAAAATAATAATTTTGGTATAATATAATATTTCAACACTCCATGACGTTATATAGGTGCCTATATATTTTAAAAGCTAATCAGAAATAGAAGAGATGACGCTGCGATCGCTGCCCTTGCAGATTATACGCATCGTATGATTGCCCCCTCCCCCAAATAGGGGTGCAGATGTGGTTTGAAAGATATTTCTTTTTCCATTTTTAACGACGGTGAGAATATTATTTTTTTGATTGCGTAACAGCAGTTCGATAAAAATAAAAACAAAAAACAAATCGCGTTCAAAATGCGATATATACGAAAATGTATTATTCATTTGCCGAGGAATAAATTAAATTATAATATTTAGGAGCAATTCGCATTTCTGAAGTTTTGAAAGGTATAGGTAAGCTCTGCGTGCACATTACCTACGTATAATATTTAACTGTCCAGACGATAAAATAAAAAATAAATCTTAATTTTGGTATAATATAATATTTTATCACTCCAGGCGACGTTATATAGCTACCCATAATATATTTTTTAAATCTGATCAGAAATAGAAGCGACGACCCTGCGATCGCTGCCCCTGCAGATTATAAGCATCGAGTGGTTGCCCCCAAATAGGGGTGCAGCTGATGACGTTCGAAAGATATTTCTTTTTCGGTTTTTGACGGTGTTGAGTATATCGTTTTTTTACTGTGTAACTCCTGTTCGGTAAAATAAACAAATACATAAATTGCGTTCAAAATGAATTTTCAATATTAATTTGCCGAGGAATTATATTATTATTATGCGATATTTAGGAGTGACAATAGTATTTCTGAAATGTGTTGGTAAGCTCTGCGTGAACATTTCCTACACTGCAGTATCTAATACCTACAACGTATGATAAGTACAGTATACCTATGACTATAGTTTTTAAGTATGTAAATATTATATAGATTCAATAAATAACTGATGACTGGCGTGATTAAAGGGTGTGCGCGGTAAATTGATTCCAAAGGTTGATGTTTGCATTTTAATTAACGGCGCGCGCTCTGCAAACCTCATAATAATTATGTTTCATAAACGTAGCTAGGTATATAATTAATAATTACGGTTTACTTATATTTATTAGTTTTGTATATAATTATGATTATCCGCGCAAAGTACAGTATTGTATATAGTTATAATATTATATCAAATATAAATAATACAGGTAAGTATCTTAAAATAAAGCTCAATTATAATGACGTTATGTGCATTGCATAATTATTATTTGAAATCACTGCGCGGCAGCAAAACGTTAAATACTTAATAACATTATTATTATCTTTCCTCACGATCCAAATATTACTCCAACACCCATAATTATATTATTGAAATAATTTGCAGTGATTGAACATAATGGTTCGATATTGTACGAAATAGTGAATAATTTACAATGTACAAGCAATAAGTTTTTAATCGTAATAATTGCAAGACCTATGGTAACGTTTTTAACACAATATTATTATATTAATAACGTATACTGTCTAGTCGGTTATTGATTGGTCGTAGAATTTACATAAATTTGCCTTAAAAATAAAATACTATATTATGACACATTTATTAATTTACGTTTAAATCTATACAAAGTTACTTCCTATGTGAATATAATGTATATAGATTATAGACTTACCTAAAGCATAATATAATATTTATACTTTTTCGTAAAATACTTAAATATGTCAATCAACTTAAATAGATAATTATTGTAAACCTCTAGCATTAAATGTTATTCAAAGCTATTGTAAAGTTTAATTTACATATAAATATTATTCAATTTTAGAATATTTTATTATTTAATAATTATTAATAACATGGCATAATTTGAAAATAGAAGAAGGCAGTCTATAGCGTGCCACGGACATTTTCAATTTATGTATTTTTTTCTTAAATATTTAGTTAAATTTTGTAAATATAATTTAGTTATAATATTAAGTGATACATTAATATATCATAAGTTACAAATATTTTACATTACCTTTACTTTTAATTTTAATTCTATTTTTTTTCGTCAGTTAACTGTGAAATATCTCATTGTTTTTCGGTCTTGAATGTATTATTTTTATTTGAAAATTACATAATGTTTTCATATAGCCTTTACGAACCATCAATTCAGGTAATCTATATACATAATATTACAACACTAGCACATGTTATATATGATAGACCATATTGCAAGTTTCTGATATTGGTCCTTGGTGCCCCCCCCCCCCCCCCCGATCGTAAGGATATTAATGCCTATGTTATATATGAAATCTATTTTCCATAATATTACGGAGTAAGTAATTAAAGATGTTGTCATTAAATAAGTAAAATCTTAAACAACGTTAGTTCTGAGTATATCGATTACTGTATTATTAATTTTACAATAATTTATGTTTATTTTTTATTTTATTTTTTTGTTACTTATTAGCTATTTCCCAGTAGAAACAATGCTCTGATCAATTTTTATAGAGGTTTTTTGTAGAATATTTTATTTAGTTGGTACTTTTCAGAGGTAAAATTTGAAAATGTTCAGTACTTTTTAAAATAATCGTGAAAACCTGAAAAAAATACATTAACATTTTAATATTATTATTAAAATAATTTTCTGATAATCTTACAAGCTACCAAAAATGTTGTGGCTTATTATAAGTGCAGTATTGTTACAATTATCGCATATAGGTAAATGATTTATCATTGAATTAAATGTATCATGTCATTCATTACAGTATCTCTCCAATGACGAGGTAGACTCGAGAGGTGAGTCGTCCTGGTACCCGTAAGTCATCAGTACTCCCTCTAACCAATTGCATGTTTCAACGAACGATTTATATCTATTTGTACCCTTTAAAAAAAAAAATGTGTACCGTTTTCCTTTGGACGTAAAATCAAATCTCTTATCCAGGTGATGTAACGTTATGTAGTCAAGGCCTCCGGAACGACCAAAATTCGACCAATCGATTTCGGACCTATTTCATTTTTTTGAACCCGGTTTACACTACTGTACAATATAGCGGTTACTTTCCTCCTTTAATTTTTAGTTTTTATTATTTATCTAAAACAAACTCCGGTTACACGGGCCATTCGGGTTATGTATAATTTTGATAAAACAATTTTTTTACTATACATCATATAATAATTTTGTTTTTCTTAGGAATAACAATATGTTTATGATTTTTTCAGGCTTAGATCCTACCATTGCATCTTAACCGTGTTTGGTATTTTGCATTCTTTTAGCTACTGTACTTGTACTTGTATAAATACTAACGGCATTCCGTCCATATAGTTTTTTTTTTATCATTATTCGTGTTAGTCTGTGGGTTTTTGCATATAGGAGAATCTTCTTTTGACAATTATTCTACTGATAAAAAATAGAGAAAAAATATTTTTAAAAACATTAATGATTTTTGTAGCAATAAGTGTTTTTTGATAAAAGTATCACTTATTAGTTAAAATCAAAATGCTTTATTAATTATTATCGATAAAAATTAAAAATGTTTATTTTTGATGACAGTGATGTACACTCGTTAAAATATATATCATACAAATAGTAACCACACACACATACACACATACATAATGAACGAGTTGCATTAAAAAGGTATGGTAAAAAATAAAAATGTCTTCTGTAGGAGGTACTCACAAACACCATCTCAAAACGTGAATAACAGACGGGATTCTCAGAGAGATCAATTATCTCGCCGAGGTGATTATATTACAAATACACTTAAGAGAATGCGTACTTTTAGTTAAAAAAAAAATAGTAGAGAGCAAAAGTATTTGAAAAAACCGTATTGGAGTAGAACCATGTGGAAGAATAACGTATTAGAATTAGTATTCACGTCTAATAAATTAATCATTTTATATAATATTAATATACCAGCTATTGCTGTTTTTAGGTTGAAATTATCGTTGTCCTGTATAATATGGAAACAAGTTAAATAATGAGTTCCTTTTTTTTAAAAGTTACCTACTGCCAAGTTAACTAGTTAATAGTGTTCTATGATATGTTGCAGATACTACCTATAAGCTGCAGTTAATTTTATAACACATGTACAATCACGTTAAGTTAATTTTATCCCTTACCTAATACTTATATAAAACCATATACTTAATAAATATTTTTTCATATAAATTATTGTTTTTATTTATTACATAAAAAAAAATCATCGTAAATATGTTTTACAATCTTATATCAATAATATGTTATCTAATCACATATTTTTAAAATCTATTTAACTAAAGTAAAAGATACAAGTAAAAATAAAATGAAATAAAAACTTTTAACTTTAATCTGAACTTATAGTTTCCTATAATAGATTAGTTCCTATTAACTTAACTTGGCCATTCATAAAAAAATAACTAAGCAAGTGTGAGGTTTTAATTTCCCCTTTGATATCACCATACATATTACACTAGCCATACATATGTTACATCCCTGGCGTGGGTAATGATTACCTAATCTTAAATGAATATTAATAATATTATTTTTATTTGTTTTACTACCACCATCTATTGTATTATTGATTCATATTATTAGTTTTTGTTTATTTCATTATTGTGTTAAATTGTTAACTTATGTATTGTTATCATAAAATTGTATTACATCCTGCTCTATTGGGCACCAAGTCCGTTAGTAAATAATACATAAATAATGAATGTAACATCATGAATAATATACCATATCCATATATAGATATAACCAAACGAGGCCTGACTGACTAACTGATTTAATGATTAATTATGATAGCTATAGGGACTTTACATTTTGAAGGTCCCTTCGTACCACCATGCAATGGCGTATTAAGAAAAAAAATTCCGAAATTCGCATTTTTAAGAGGAGCCACATCCAAGCATTTTGAGATTCATCATAAAAATCTAACATTATTTAATTTTCTATGGTTATTTGTGTATGAATTAAATAGTTATATCTTTTCTTGTTTTCTATTTTTTTTTACATTTTTGAACACCGTATTACACAGAATATATCGAATTAAACAAATAGTTTGAATCATTTAAGGGTTACCATTTTTTTACCGGCAACAAAGTGCACTATTAAACCTATAAAATATGTGAGTCAACATTAATATCGTAAATTTCTCCACAAACATTTTGTGGTGAACATTTTCACAGGAAATAATATTACAATGACGAGACTTTTTAATGCGGTCCGATAGAATTTCGATTATATAGAAAGTCTATATAGGATCATTGCAGGTCAGGTTTATATTCAAAATATTTACAGTAGGTATGCAAAGAATTTGTGTGGAATTATATATATAATATTAATTTCAAACAAAATAAATTACCTATAATAGCAATGCTCCACCAATGATCAATTTTATTTCCCTGCATTGTGCGTAACTTTTTTTTCATTGTCTCGAAAGTCAAAATATATTATACAAATCACATTAAAAATAGAAGGTTTATATACTAAGGGTATGGAAAGTAAAGAATTTAATTTGTTTTGTCACCATCGCACCAAAGCACTATAACGTCTCTTCTTTTAACAGAGATAATTTATATTGTTTCTTTTAATAATATTCAACAAAAAAAAAAAAAAAAAAATTGAATAAACATTTTAGGTCGATGAAGACAGGGAAAAGTATACTGTGTTTTTCAATAACAGGAAAACAGGCAGTCTGAAAATATTTAGAGCTACTTACATTATCAGAAAATGGTATATATGTATAATACTACCTTTTGCGATCTAGAGGACGCTTGTACGATGTCTTAAAGGGTAAAAACTCCATTTTTTCACCGGGAATAAATTATATGGTCTATATATAGTGGCACGTAGAGACTGATTTAATGCACACAACAAACATAGTCTGGAGTAATAATAATAATAATAACAATAATAATACATTTTCGAACTCATGACGTTTCTAACATACTTTTTTCGAACACTGCGTGCGATTTTCGAACAAAAGATCTTTTGCCACCGTCGAGGGAGTAGCATTTAGAATAAAATATTATGTTTCTGCATACACGCCTACTGCAGCGTATAATATATACGTGTTTTGAAATTAATATTCTAGGTATTGCTTTAACCAGCCAACACTTTAAATTTGAGCGTTTTATTCTCAGTAGTTACAAAATATGTAAAATATTATGACATAAAGTATAAGGAATAGAGGTTATATATATATACCTCATATAACATAATTGTATGATAAAGAAAATATATGTATATTGCGTAGTTATACAGCAAAACATCCCTCAATGGAATTTCCAAAATAGCGGACTTTTTTTGCGAGCACACTAGGTACAAGCTTTCTAACTACTTTTATAAGCAACATATAATGCCTTTGACTAGAGTGGACAGGACATCTCTAAATAGCGGATAAACTTTCATTGCACGAGAGTTTCTAGTATTTTATGGTTTCACTGTATATATATATATAGGTACAGTTTGATTAACCAAGCATGATTACCCCTCTCTTATTCTTCAATAATGCAGTTATTCTATAAAATCGGATTTTTGGATAATTTTCTAGATTTTTGTTGTATTACTTACGAACGAAAACTTCTGTTTTTCAAATAAAAATATTTCTCTTCCATCATCAATTGTTTAGAGGAAAACTGAAAATGTTGACGCCTATTTAAATCGAAACTTGAACGAATAGTTTTTCAGTTCATTAGATAAATCTGTGCACCAAGAGGATTCATATATAATATAAAGCCCATGATAATAATGAATTTATAGGCTATATGTAGGAGCTATGGGAATTTTAAAATGTTATTTATTACTTATTAACATTAATCCATCAATATTTATTATAATTTATAAACATTTTCCAAGTATAATAATACGCATTATTTTATACTAAATTTTATATAACATCTAACTTTTATTTTGGTAAAACCAGTTTTAAGGACTATATTATTGTTATTATAATAATGATATAATTTTAATAACCAAAAATTACTTGTAAGAATTTTGAATTAGGTACGTCGACATTTTCAAAAAAATTATCCGCTAAATAATAATTAACTGTAGGAAAATGGGTTTTCTTATTAAAAAGCAGAAGTTTGGTATCACCCCTGCAGCTATGACTCACGCTGCTCAATTAGTATCTGTAGAAGTCATCAATTCTTGAGATTTTGAAAACATGGTCTATGATATTATATTTTTGATGGTCCAAAAATTCGAATTTGAACAGATTGATTATTGAATGAAAAAAAATGGTGGTGTAAATGCCTTGTAAATCACCTTGTACAATAAATGTATATAATTTGAATTACAGCTAGGCGCATGTTATTAAAATATGTGAGAGAAAGTTCAGAGGGGAAAAAATGTTCATTACACACGTCGTGGGTAAGTTCATATCGTGTACGGCTCTTTATCACACACATATATACTTATAATATGACGATGATATTATCAACCATAGAGTTTTAATGAAAAAAAAATATGAACAAAATAATAATATAGAACCGTGGCGCAATCGCGGTATATTGAGTCGTCTCGAGCCGTAATTCCGGAAAATCGAACGTGTCAGACCAGCTGCGGATGGTAATCAAAACACAAGGGGTAATATTAAATAGACAGAATGAGTGACGTACACTAATAACTTTTGTGTTGAATGACATGAATGATGCACGAGAATACCTACCCTGGGCTCTTGATGTGCACAAGTGCACACTTTTATCATGACCATTTGCACTTTTGCGAGTTTCTCTTGCTGGATAATCAAGTGCCATTTACGCAAATTCAACACTTTTCATTCATTCACCGTATGGTAATCAACCAGCAGCCCGGCATTTTTCTAAATCCGCGCTTCCGTTATAATCATAATAAAAGACGTGAACGGCCATAGATTGGTTTTTATGATAGTTCAATATTGTTATTGTTCGCTACGCTGATGTTCCATTATAATACAATAATAATTAATAGGTTCCCGGATTTGAATGCAAAATGCTTTATTTTTTGGCAAGCCCCAGTCAATGCTTTTCAATTACAAAATCAGCCGTTTCATAGCCATCTGCAGAGAATTGAAAACTTAAATTTTTACTATGAATTTTTTTGCATATTTTTCGTTTTTTCAATATTTTTTTTTTAAAAATAATTTTTAGATAATGTTGTTAATTTTTAGTGCATATTTATACATTATAAACATTTTTAGATTTTACTTAATTGGAAGTTCTAAATTTTGGCTCAAGACATTTTGTTCCTACTCTAATAGCTGTTATAATATATTATTTGTCGATCGTTCTATATTTATGATTGCGATACGTCTTTATCTACCGTGCGATAAACGGCTGTTATACGCCTGGGACTCTAACCTGCACGAACATCTAATTGGCCAGTTAGCGTGTTATAGCGTGTTGGCGCCATCGTAATCACGTTTATTTTGTTAAGTCCGTATTTTTGTTTGCTCGAGAATTTTTAAAACAAATTTTGGGACATTTTTTAAGGATTAAATTGTGGCTGAATGCATTTTTGTTTATTGATCATTTTTTAGATTGATTTTAATGCATTTAAATCCGGGTCTTTATAGTTATGACTAAAATATGCCTATACCTACTCAATATTTAACTGTATAATATAAACACGTTATTGATTAAATTCGTGCACTTTGGCTATTGATTAATATTGTATAATATATTATTTTAGATTTCTGAGCGAAGAGATGAATGTAACCTTACGATTTACGATGATTACAACATAAATATTGTATGCTATTTTTATGTTTTTAATTTTAAATGTTTGAGTGTGAATAAACTTTTTTACATAGTAGAACAAAATATATTTTATTTTTAAACTTCGATATCATATTTTTCTAATAAGGGAGTGAAACTACAGTTGGTATTTTTTTTTCTAGGGGAGGGGGTTGGTCAATAATAAACAATTCTTAGGGTAACTCAAAAATAAGTTAGGGGAAAACATGAAACCAATTTTCTTATTTCGTTGTAAGTACTTAATTCAAAAAACAAATAACCGTGGATGCATTAAAAAATGTTCAACAAATATTTATATTACCAGTTTTTATACACATGGAATATTTTTCAACGTTTTCTCTTTCAGTTACGTATAATAATATAATAATATTTGAAATTTGAAATTTTGTATTCACTTATTTTCTATAAACGTCGACAAAAATATTTTGGCTTCCTCAAAAAGCTTAAAAATGTATTACAAGGTTCCTAATTTTTTTATTATTAAAATAATTAATAAAAAATTGAGAGAAAATACACAGTAATATTTTATGATCATTTGAAGTTAGCATTTTGATACGTTTTGTCAACATCATGAAAATTTGAAAGTTATTTTGTAGGTAAAAATAATTTCTTTATATTAATATTCACGCCTTAGATTTGAAAATTTAACGCAAAGTTCCTCAAAAGTTATTATTGGAATAAAAAAAAAATATTTCCACAAATATTTTATATGAGCGCTCGAAGATAAAATTTTTATGAAATTGGATATTTGCAAATAAAAAATAGTGATTTTTTATCAAATGGTTTTAGATTCTGAGTGAACGATGAATGTATTTTATTTTGTTGTAATTCCAAAACGAAGATCCGTAATTATTTTACATTTGTGCCAAATGTTTATACTATCATAATCTACACTTGTTTTGATATTCAAAATATTTTGACTTTTTTTTTTTAGTATTTTTATCTATAAATGTTCATGAAAATGTAATACCAGATTCCTTAATGTTGTTATTGTAGCTGCTTAAAAATAGTAAATATATAAAGATACATATGGACGATTTCATTTTTTTATAATTGTTTGAAGTTCAAATTGTTGGGTGAAATTCGTCAAAACTACGAAAATGTTCAGATTATTTTGTAGTTAAAAATGAATGTTAAATTTTGAAGCATAGGTTATAATCTTTACAAAATTCATACTGAAACCAAAAATATTTCAACACAATTTCAATAATGGCCATTATAATTCATAAGTTAAGATTTGGACAAAATTAGATATTTAAACGAATTATAACGATTTTAGTTATTTTTTTGTAATTGATAATAATTAGATTGTTATATTATACATTCTTTCTCACGTTTTAAAATACGACTCTCAAATATTAATTAAGTTTGATTTTGTATTAAAACACTACAAATCATTTCACATTAATGTCATATATATTTAGGACCTACTGTAATGTCTAAACAATTATTGCACAAAAATCTAGATCACTGAAATAGAACCTGGATGTCCAAATTGCAGAGAAATTAAAAAACAATGTTAAAATATTATACGTTCATTCTACGAAATAACGATTCGTTATAAACACTGAAGTATAGGTCAAGTGATGTTCAAACTTGTTTAAATTCTATTTAAATTTTTATATTTTATGTAAAACTTCGTAAACCGATGAACCTACAACAACTGTGTTCACACGTGTACATCGTTAAACAAAATAATTATTGATGAGGAGCATAATAATAGTATTTATAAACACATCAAAACGAATAAAGTACTATTGAACCATAATATTGTACGAATATACGGTGATTTAAGCACTTATTTTAATAAAGAGCAATAGTAGGTAGTCGTGTCCAAAAGCGATTAATAATTTATTTTATTTCGTTAAAAATGTATAGCACAACCTGAATTTGCAGTTGTTGTGTCGGGTCAGTATGATGGTCGAAATTAATAAATAAATCAGTTTGTAATTTGTATCCAACATTATAATGAAATTACAATAAAAGTTTATTTAAAAGATTCTACAGGATGAATCACCAAGCATGTCACCCCCATTTTTCGCTTTAATAACGAAGTTATTACAATTATAATTTTTACCTTTTTAAATAATTTTCTTATAGAACATATTATTTTCAAATTCTTAGGATTTTCTTTTACAAGTGAAATAGTGTACTAAAGTGATACAAACTTCTATTTTTCAAATGAAAACCCTCTTTTGATCAAAATCAAAATTTGAACGAGTAGTTTTGAGTTACTTACATTTGTGTACTAAAGATAACGAGTTTGCAAGATATAAAAGCAATGGTAATTAAATTTGTTTAGTAATTTATATTAATCTATTATTTATAAAAAATGTTCCAAGTGTACAACAAATTTAAGAACCATATTATATTATCCTTCATATGAACATTTGAATTACTGCAAAACTACTCTTTCGAAATTTAATTAGATTCGTCAAAATGTTCAAAAGAAATCCACTAAATAATTGACTGTATAAAAGAGGTGGTTGTCATTTGAAAACAGGAGTATGATATACTGCAAGATACTCCTTAAGTTGTACGAAAAATCTCAAAAATTTAGAAATATCATCTTTGAGTATAATATTTAAAAATTCCGAAATTTCGATACATAAAATAATTAAATAAAAAAAACGGGAGCGAGTAAATGATTGGTGAATCCCCCCGTATACTATATTGCATATTATAATATTATAAACGCTATTGCCCTTAAACTCTTCATTTTAGTCTTGCCATAATCATATTTTTTATTGCAGTGGACATAATATATTAATAGTAATATGATAGGTATTTATATGTATTACATTATGCATAATTTACGTAAAATCGAGTACCTATATTATGTTATTTATTAATGGTGAGAAATTAATTATAATATTATAATTTTAACTTAGGTACGAGATTAGACATGTATATTACTATATTAGAATACAAAATATTTTTGTATTTTATTTATTTATTATATATTATTATGTGTTTTTAACGCGTACAATAAAATGTTTTAATTTCTAAGATGATTAATGCTGCGTGTGTTACCTGCTAGTGTAAAACACTACTGCTATCTAATAATATGAGCGTCAACACAACACATCAATGTCGTTCAAATCGCATGGCAGATTCAAAAAAAAAGTGTTCTGTTTTGGAATATAATAATATATTATGTATGAGCCACTGGACATTTGCGTAACAAATGTCGAGCAAATGTTGAATAATTGATTACGGTGAATAGTGATTACAATTTATTATTGAAATAGAATAATCCGAATAATTTATTGAAATAGTAGAGTGTTTGTTTAATAATAATAATATTATTATTACTATTATGGTATACGGTTATACCAACCTGAGTAAAAGTTTAAAAAGGAGAAAAGTAAGTAACTGCCCACTCGAGTCTGAGTTTAGTCGTGTACCAGTCAAGTATTCCTCGTCCTTGAGTAACATTATAGGTACCTAATTCACTGATATGCATTCATTGATATGCTAAGAATTTAATATTTAATTTACTTTAAAAAATTGGTTTTTATACAGTTACCTACTTATATATTCTAGAATAATGGTTGATGGTATGACAAAATATATTAATTAAAAATTAAAAGAAATGTAATTTCTTAAAATAAAGTGATATCAATTGCATTGAATTGACTTATTAAGTATATTTCGTGATGAATTGTTTGATATTTCTACAAAATTATATTTATTTTACTATTATAGTATTACGACAGTAGGAAAATTGCATTTTTTTTTGAAAACTTTAAATTTAAATTTATATATTATGTAGTAGTACCTACCTATAATATAATATTAGTTATTAAATAAAAATTCATCAAAATTGTATATATAAACGCTCATTAAAAGTTTTGGGTGTTGAAGCACCACCCTCTCGCCAATCATATTTATGCAAAAAATATGCCCAGTATATGCTTCAGATTTCTATAAAATGGGTATATGTAATGTCCTATATAGTTCTATTTCATATAAACCTCAAGTTAAAATCATATTGCGTATAAGTTGGTCTCTTAGGTAGGTAATCTGAGTACGTCGGATCGCAGACAATATACAAGCAGTATATCAGGTAGACAATCTACCTGCGATGATGATGAGCTACAGTAAGTGCAACTTAGCCACTTAGATAAACAATCTACACATTAACTGTGCCCATTATATACTCATAATTTTTACAATGTTTATAAGAAAAATCACCAATGAAAAAATCTTTATTCAATAATCACCAAGTTTACTACTGTTATTCGAATATTTTGATGATTTTTTGGAGAAATTCCATCACCTATTATGATAATTAATTAATATTAAATTTTATATTATTACCAATTAAAAACTAAATCACAAATTCACACGGATTTTAAACCAAAGGAAAAATAATAGATTTTTCTCTATGATGACTCGTAGAGTGGCCAATAATTATATGCAGTTTTTATTCTTAGATTAGGTTCAGCTGAAAAAAATGAATAAATATAAAATCCAGCATTATATGGCTTTAGTTCACGGGAAAATAGACATCACAGTACCTCGGTTTGTGAAATAATTCGACTTAGATGGACAACAGCAAGTGGCGGATCGGATTTAATACTAGGCACATTATTTAATGTGGTTCAAACTAAGCTCTAAACTTGTATGATATATTTAAAAACAATCTCTGATATTTTTGTCAAAATCAGTCTAATAGTTTTTGAGTATATGAACTTAAAACATACAAATTTATGTCGTATTATGATATAGTTTATTTAATCAAGGCAACATAAGCGACGAGTTCGCACATAATTTTACCTCCTCTGTCCGAGTAACAATGGCTATTATTTATTTACAAAAAAATACTTATTTCTACTATTATTATCTCTTATCATAATCTGTATTCTGTAACCAATGTCAACCATTTATATAAAAAGAAAATGTCAATTTATATTGTGAATATCAAAATGTTAAAATGTGAACGCCTCTTTAAATGCGAATTTTGGAAAATTCTATCTTAGCGCACCCTTATATGGTGGTACCCTAGTAAACAGTACTATGGACATTTCCACTCTTCCACTATATTATCATAGACGAGGCTCTATGTTTAACACTCAGTCATAACACGTTGGATTATATATATATATATAGATTTATTATCTGTAACCCATGGCAACGTGGCATTGTCCGTGCCAAAGAATTGTTTTTTACCTTATAATTATATTTAAAAACAATTTACTTATATATTCCATATTTTTACTACCTAATCATAATAATAATTTAACATATTATAACTATTGGTAACCCTACAAATAAATAAAAGATTAATAAATTTAATACAAATTAACTTATGTGCTACCCCATCATTATAGTATCTAAATATTTTTAATATAAATTATAATGTGTTTTAGCCCAACACGAGTGGTTGAAAATTATAATTTTATGAGACAAAAACAGAAAGTTTCAAGTTTTTACGATGAATAGGTTTTACGTACATAAGTGATATTATATTTTTAATTAAACCGGCTAGAGAAGACTTGATGATTATTTTCCGTTTAAGTATGCGCGTGTCCAATTTCGTCAACATTTGATCTACAAACGCTTATGAAAAAAAAATCATGAACCTGTAGGTGTACTGTGTATTTTGCCCTTTTTTAACTTTCGTGGAATAACACTTATGCAGAGGATTAAATTCATTACACGCAGTAAGTTTAAAAATCGAAAATTGTTTTCAAAAATTAACTACCTATAAAATGATTTGCAATCAATCATGTTTTAACAGATTTCATCAACGGTTTGAGTTTAAAACACTTAAAGTATACACTATACAATTGTTATCTTGTGACGTTAAAATAATTAGATTATGTAGCATATTTATCAAAAATTATATTATGGTAAATGACAGTACAATATACCTAAGCAAAATCAAAAAATTATTTAAGCTGAATTTTTCGTAAGACAATAGTTAATATTTACTATCACGAGTTCATAAAAAAAACAATATTCATGCTAAACGATAGGTTTTGTTAACATACAATCACACGTGTAAACAGCACAATAAATAGTTCAAGTATATAAATTAAATATTTATATTAAAATCCGATTTTATTGCGAAAATACACATCAAAAATATTTATGATATTAACATCGTCAAGTTTATATGTATAATATATTGTACCTTTTTAATTTGTTTTTTGTTTTAATACAGATATATTATTCAAAAAAGGTCACCACATTTGAGAGTTGTAATTACCCAAAAAATGAACACAAATCAAATTCATAGAGTATCGAATATTATTTAGCTATTTATAAAAAAAAAAAAAATACTTTGAGGTAAATAATTCCTACTTATACTGTTCGTCTGTCCTTATACTTATCTTTAATTTTTAAAACAGTTGTCTTATGACGTATAAACCATTATAATATCTCAATAATTTAATATGACTGATACAGCTCTGTATACTTGTTTGAGAGAAAACGATACCTAATAGGATATAGTTATCGATTTTATTAAAATATAATATTATTAGTATCATAATGACGTATTGATTTAATAAGTTATTATTTTTATAAAATATTATTATCACATTATAATATAACAATTAGTTCATTTGCGGAAACACTTATATACTTTAAATATTTTTTGAGCTACCTATACTTAAGTCTATAAATAAACAAAATATAAACATCACATACTTTTTATTGTGTAACTTAATGCGTACATAATATATCAAACGAAAGTGTCGTCTGTTCGAAAATAATGTGTTCGGAATGTCAATTTCTGGAAATACCATAGATCATAGCTTGTCGACATTTTTCGATGCCATACATTTACGGATGATAAAAAAAAAATAGTATATATAGTTAGTAAAAAATAAATGATTTGTCACTGAGTTATTTTATGGACTTTTCGTTTTATTTATCTTGTCGTACGCGGACGCAATGAATTAACATTTATATCGATAGCATCGAATTATTGGGATGTTTGCGATGTAAATGGTAACTTGAAAACTTTGGTACAATAGATTAGGTAAGTACCTATAATATTATAAATAATTTTCGTCTAATATTGATTTGGAATAAAATGTAAAAACTACGTCGACCATCGTATACAAGGTATTTAATTATGTAACTTTAAATTTTAATCCGTATCTAATATCCATATGGGTCCACTTATCTACTGATACAATAATAATAAATCAAAAAATTGTATTAATACACATAATAATAATATAATATAGATAGGTAAATACCTATACAAATACAATAAATTATAATAGTTAATAAGGCCGAAATGCTTATGTTGAAAAATTATTTTATTTTGTTTCAAACAATTCCACCTCCGACTATACGTCCTATCTACGTTGTGTATAGCAAATTGTTTAGTACAAATTGAAATAGTTGATATTTCAGGATGTATCGGGACGACGATGAAGTTTTTAATTGTTTTTTATTAATAACATCGAAAAGTTGTTTGATTAAATTTTCGTTTATTAATATATAAAAAAAAAAGGTCAAATTAATGCACTATATTATCATCATCGTTGTGTAGTTGTAAGTATATAATATAATGTATACCAGTATACCACTATACCTACAATGACATTATCGTTGTTATATATAGATGGTACATAGTAGGCACATATATATATATATATATATATTATGTACAGATTACGAATTAATAAGGTACCAGTACAGTGTACAGAGTGCATATAATATATATACATACAAAACCGTATACATTACATTATATGTATATATTTAATTTTCTAACTAACTTTGATAGTTCTGTGCGAGTATAGAACTCTATAGGTATATTATATTATACGGTTACGATTATATGCCCAGAGCGATAATTAAATATTCTACGCCATTACCTCGGTGTGCCTTTGAAAAAAAACTCAACGTATTTACCTATACCGACTCGTTATGTTTATTTTTCATGACCGTTTATGCGTAATACCTACGTATGATATATATCATATGTATATATATACAAGGTGATTTTTTTAAGCATGCTAACCCCTATATTTTTCCCTTTTGTAGCACGTCAGATTCGGATTGTTAGAATTTTTAATACGCCTAAAGAACATAATTTCAAGACTCGATATTTTTTTTGTACGGCTTAAGGAGTGTTTTAAGGTAATACAAACTTCTAATTATTCAAATAAGAACCCTCCTTTTTTACTTTAAATTATTTACTGGTTGATTTTCTTAAAAATTTAGATGCATCTAAATAAATATTCTAATGAGTAGTTTCTGAGTTGAAAAATATTTATTAATACTAAAAATGAAAATGCTTAAAAGTGGTTTTAAAAAAATATAAGCTATATGTAATATTATAATATGTAGATAGTATTTATTATACTTACTTATGCTTAGAACATATTATCATTTCGTAATTTAACTAAATATTATCAAATGTTTAAGCATAGAGAAATTAATTTTGATTCTTTTGTAATATTGTTAGTGATAATGCGTAGATCGTCCAGGACAGAGGACACGCATTAACTACATCATTTGGCGAGTACTTGCCTCTTATAATACGTTTGTGAACTCAAAACATTTCGTCGCTTTTACGCGAAACCAGGAAAGTAAAACAATTTAATTAAAAGGCACTTATCTGTTATGCCTTCGCGTCAGTCGCCTGCTGCAGTAGGTACCTACGTATTTTTAGAACTATAATAATATACCACGTAGGTCGTATAACGATATACTCTGCAGTACGTAGGCGTATTGGTAATTCAATAGGTAGGTTAGTGCGGCCGATAAAAAAAATAATAATTGTTTTTATTATTTCAATAAATAAGCTGTTAATATTAATTATTATGCATAATTATATGCTGTAGTACCTACCTAGGTACCTGTATCATAATTATTATTAATAGTGAACGATACAATAAAGTATAGCTTATGGTAAAATATTATTGCATCAGAGCCGATCATAAATAGTATAATAATAATAATATTGTTCTATGGCTAAAATCCCGGAAAAGCGTCTCACGGTTCTCTCAAAAGGGTCGTTGTCGTATAATTTTCGTCTCCTCAGAAATTCGGACGAGTAAGAATCAATAAAATTATTACGGTTGGTGCCTTGACATTTTTTTATACCCCATTTGGCCAAAACCCGCCCGTCCATTCGATGGATGGCCTTGGACGGACAAAATTAAATTAATCGCGTAAATATTCGTACACCGTGGAATAGCCAGTAGTAGATACAGTAATATATACGTAGTAATATTGTTAGGTATACAAAAAGTAAACTACCATAGCCGAAATATAGTTCTATTGAATTATGACAAAAACAGAAAATATGTCATCAGTAAATAAAAATATAATCTATTTAAAAAAAATGTCGATTTTTTTTTAAAAATAAAACTGCATTCTACATGCATGGTAGGTATGTTATATAATTTTTCTCTTGTTTTACATATTATTATTTTCTCCTGTTGGTGACATTTGAACACGGTAATTATAGTAGTTTTTAATTTTTTCCCTGGACATCTAAAGTGTAGTGAACATAATATTGAATATTACTAAATAGGGTGGAAAAAAGGATAGTCTCTAAAATATGATATTCGCACCACACTCAGTAGCTGCTGTATCTCGTTTTATATGAGAATATTGTGCAGGTAGATTTTTTTTTATTTTATTCTGAACGTAGTCACGTTTTTTTTTTTTTTGTCAAAACTTAACTAGTTATTATAATAATCAAAAATTACCATCACCACAAAATCGGGTGCATAATTCAAATATGAAAATGATTACAAAATCCACCACTGTTATATTATTATGCATACTAATATATAAAAACAAATTATAATTGCGAAAATTCCCATATTCTAAGAACATCGATGGCATAAAAATACAATTTTATAAAAAGTTTAATAATCAATATAAAATATATTATTACTGTGTTTAACATAAAACGTATACAATTAATATGTCAGAGAGTCGACCTCATGCGTAGAGTTTTTCATCAACTTGTCACATCAATGTGACAAATTTAAATTCGTTTTTAGAATCCATTTCGCTAAACTACATCAATTTAATTATTGGTTCGTTGGAAATTAGTTTTTATGTCATGTCTGAAACGTACACCCCGAGTGTCTATCACGATGTGTTTCAAACGTGAATCTATAAACATGGTAATATTAAAAATATACTTTTCACATTAACGTTACTGCGTACGATGCGTACAAAACAGTTAATTTTTTTTTTTTAAGAATCTGAAAATATACTTTTTGACATTGTGGGCCAAGCTCGTTCGGAAACGCGAGTAGAGATCTGATGTAATAGGATGGCAAATAGAGAAGAATCGTTTTATCATTTTATTTAACTATAATATATATTTTTACAAAGGAAAAAATGTATTTTACTGATTTCCTCACAATAAATTGGATGTAGAAGTACCTATATGTAGCTAGGATTTTGCTGGAGTTAGAGACAAATAAAAAGGCTAAAAGGTTAAAGTCACAATGCGTGCATACCCCGCCCCTTGCAATGATGATTTCCCTCTTTCAATCCACATCACGATTCAAAGAATATGCGATGTCCATTTCAAATCCACGGTGTTCAAAAGTTGAAAATAGGTATCTAATAATTAAAATTAAACACCAAATTCTCCAAAATTCAGTTCTTTAAGTAGGTGGAAGACGTAGAACAGATATAGAAAATGTATAGCGACTTTTTGAATTCTACCTTAAAAATATGTTATGTATGATATGGTTTTTGAAAATTTGGCACCCCAGATACTAGATAGTTATGTTTAGGGCTAAATTAGAAATTCATTATTTTTTGTAAGTTCTAAGCAATGCTTTTTAAGTATGAAATCCGTTTTATATGCAACAGAGAATTGATAACTTAAACTATTATTTTTCATTTTATCAGATTTGGCGTTTTTTTGACGTTTTTTTTTATAATTTGTAAGTAATTTTGTTGATTTCTAGCGATTATTAAGGTACTTATACTTTATATACATTTTGAGATTAAAAATAATTAGTAGGTAATTCAAAATATTAGTTCAAGGAATTTTGTTTTGACCATATTTGTCGATCACACCAATAATTATGATTTCTATATGTACAGCAGTGTTTCGATTAACCCGTCTCTTTTGCATCCCCCGACTCAAACCAGTAACAATTAATAGTTATTCAGTTGATGTTACGTGGTAATCGAGTTTATTTAGTTAAGTTCGTATTTTTATTTGCTCAAGAGTTACTAAGACAATTTTTGGGTAAATTGTGAGGATATATTGTAACATGTTTTGCTTGTTACAACGAATTTTTAAGATCATTTTTGGATAGTATTTAGGGCAATTAAATTAGAACCGTAGACTTATGTTACATAGTAATTTTATTATTATTATTAGGTACATCAATTTTATTATTAATATTAGAATTTTGCACCCGATTTTTTGGCGGTGCTAATATTTACTTATCATCAATACTTGCTCAGTTATTATCAGAAACCGTCAATTTTGTGTAAAATAATAATAGGTAAAGGTATAATATTATAATATATTATGCCTACATTATATCCATAAAAGGAAAGAGGTATATAGATATACTAAGCAAATTGTGAGCGTGGGAGGGGGGCATAATTTAGAGCCCTGCTGTATATCTACTAGCAGAAAAACTCTAGGTACATTCATGCGTTAACTTTGAACTTTATAAAATTCGAATCAATAGCTGTGCAGTAAGTGCATAATAATATTATTTTGTGATTTTCTAGTATAATATCGGTAAATCATAATCTAATAATAATAATTTATAAACACTGTGTAGTTGAACACAATGTAACGAAATTGCGTAATTCAATTACTATAATATTATGTACATTGTACTTATACCGGCTACCACCCTCTCTGCGTGTATTCAATACACAGTATATATATATAAATATATATAATATATGCAGACCTTATACTATAATAATAGTATAATGTCTATGAATAAATATAACAATCACTAGGGGGATGAGTGTGGCACTGTATCACAAACATTATTAAATTGCGTGTATGTATTTGTTTCGAACATTAATGTTTATAATTAATAACTGTGTTTAACGGTGAGAGGGAGATGAACAGATGATAGAGGGCTGCAATATTCTCCGAAGGGCATTATTCTCATAATGGCACGAGGCAGTGACGATTTGGTATCGGACATTATAATACTGTATGCTATGAATATACGTCATAATTTATATAGGTATAATAATATAAACTTTTTGATCTAATTATTTAGATAGTTATATTTAAATGGTTAACGTTTGAGGGTTTTTTTTAATAATTTTTCGAATAAACTAAAGGCGGTGGTTATAATAATATATGGTAGCTTAAAGTCACAGAGGTTTCCAAATTATAATATGGATTGCGACTCAAAATAAATTTAAAATTTAATTACCTATATAATTTATTACTCAATAAAATATTATAAAAAATGATTATCAAATAAAAATTATTTTTTATTTAATATATTTCTGGTTGTATTCACAGCTGGGCACCGGATTTAGTCCAAAAAGGACACGACTGGAAAAAAAAAGTTTGGGAACCACTGACCTTAAGTATAGGTATAATTTAGAAGTCTGCAGTCTGAGCCTTAACAGCCGGGCCAGATCAGAACAATTATTACATAATTAATTTGAAATGGTCTGACGTGGAAGGAACCATATTGTACATAGCTCAACTTAACAGTTTCTATGCATTTATATAATACAACGCCTGACCACCTGACCCATGATAGAGGTAATATTATGTTGAAGTGCTTAGAAGGACTCAACAACGTCATATAAAAATGTGATCCGACCCGATGACCCAGCTCGAGACATATTATTATACACGACCCGATTCAACCCGACCCGTAACAAAGTTTAACTGGCAAAATCCGACCAAATCCGATAACAAGACGTAAGGATATTATGGAGTATGAACTCTGCAGTTGATGCGTGGACCGATTATTACTATAAAATATATATTACATTAAGAGGAAGCTATACCTACAACACACATAACGTCATAAGCTCATAATGTACCGTAATTGTGGGTGAATAGAAACAGGTTTACATCTTTCAGGTGTTATATCTCTGGATCTAAAATATGTACAATTCTGTGAATTACATCAAAATTTGGGTCTCACCGTGTACTACATTATAGAATTTTCAACGGTTATCCAACTAAAAAATTTGATTTTATAATTTTTTTTGAGTACGCTGTTTCTATTCACCCGCAGGTGAGGGTGAAAAAAAACAGCTGCTTAGTTTTCATAGAATTTGTTATTCAACTGTATTGAGGTTGAATAGAAACAAAATTTTGAATTTTTTAAAAAAATAAACGTTCAAATAACTTACTTATAGTCTTTATTTTATGAAAAACAACATTTTAAACATATTTGCCGCGCGAATCTGGCTTATATACTTTTGGCATGTTTCTATTCACCCGGAAAACAAAATGTTTTGATTAAAAAAATTATAAAAAATCAGCAGTTCATTAAACAGGATTGATACTTACGTTAATTAATTCTCCACAACAACGCCGAAAAGTGAAAAAAAAAATTTTGGAGTTATCACAATTCGTTCATGAGAACCATGATAACAAAGTTGATACACATTTTTTGGAGGTAAAATAATGTTTACTCTTATCAATTTTTTTATCGACAATTATTATGGAGGTAAAAATGTATCAATTGAATTCGATTCTTCATAACATAACCAATGTAATACATCAACAACTTATAAAAGTAGTTATACTTAGACCGTAGTTATTGGTTAATGAAACTTATTTCGAAATTTTGTTTCTATTCACCCATCAATTTCTATTCACCCACAATTACGGTATTGTGTCTCCGTCTTGGAAACGTACCATCAGCAAATTTTGTGTTGTCGGGAAAAACTGGACAATTTTACTATTAAAAAATGTTCAACTCAAACTCGCTTCAAAATAATAATATCGTAGAAAACCGACTAAAATAAACATATTATAATGTTCTTGTTTAGTTAATAACCATTAATTTTATATATGTTGATAAAATCGTCAACATATATGTTTTACCCTTAAATTTAAGCTAACGACGTAAAACTTCGGCTGAACGCAAATCGGTTATTTTGCATAATAATTGTATGTGTGTAGACAACATTTGCCTATGATACCAGCATTGATCTTTAAATATGTAGACTTAATATGTTTATAGTGTTGAACGATAAACTCCGGTAAAATTCCAATTATAGACATAATATACAAATATATAGTATTTTTTTTTTCAAATAGACTTAAGTAGGTAATATTTAATAATTATTTCTTGTCCAGATCTATTATTATGTATAATAATCACCCGTTAACTTCTAAAAACACAGTAGACCGAAAACAAATATTGAAGGTTCATTATTATAAAAACAAAATATGAGTAATGTAGTTTTGAACTATAACTAGATATTTTTATTTTTAAGCACCAAACCAATTCACCTCGATGGCCCGATTGGATAACTTATGAACATCAGCCCTAAACTGTTAGGTACAACCAGGACCATACAGAACTCCTGACTATACATACAAATTTATTAAGGTTTCGGACCTAGTTCCAAAATAAAAATATAATATAATATAATCACGAACATTTTGAAAGAAAAAATATAATATACAGAACAATAACAGAAACATGAATAAGAAAATGATAAAATAAGAGTAAGATATTAATTGGAAACACAATAAAATGAATGACTAATGGAAAGTAAATAAATAAATGCACAAGAGTAGGGTTATCATTTTCTATAAGCTTAACATGGATAAAGTAGAGTTGTATTAGTAGTTAGAACTTAGAGGAAGTAAACAGAATATAAAATGGGAAAGTAGATCTGCTGTGACGTGACGGTACTCTAAAATTAATTTGAGATAACAATGTGGGTGAATCAATTAAGCTATTTATAAGTTTAGTGAGGAATGTGAGATCGGCAGTTTTTCTTCTGCCAGCAAGGGTAGATGATATGTATGGAAGGTTGAATAGAAGTGAAGGTATATATATATCGTTTAAGAAACAACGGGTAAATATAAAATATATATTACTCGTTCAAGCATGATTATCTCAGAAGCAATAAGGAAGAGCACCCATATTCCAAGAAAGGATGAACTAAGGAGTAGAAAAGAGTTTTTAGAGGCAATTTCAATTAATTTCTGGAACAATTAATTGGATGAACACTGCAGTGTTATGATGTGTTAAAGGTAAACGTATAATATACCCTAGGACATAAAATCGACGAAAGTAGAGAACCAAGGTCTGGACATAGTTTCCTGTAAGTACTATAGGTATATTATGGACAGTTTAAATCACGGCTAACCAGTGTTCGGATTAGATAAGTATTTTTTTATCTAGATAAAAAAGATACAATTTTTTTTTTTTAAATGGATTTTAAATTTAGTTATACTTTAGTTGGGCACTAGGTGCATAATAATAATAATGATATAAATAAAAATAACTACATTATTTATAAATCATAAACTTGGTTTGAGAATCTGTATAAACATTTAAAATGCGTTTGTACAATTTCGCGATTTTTATCAATAAAAAATGTATCTCGATGAATTTATTTAGATTAGTAAAAAAAATGATCTAAGATGAACGTTTAGATACCTCGTAACTATTTATCTAGATAAGATAAAAGATGAACAAATAATTATCTAGATAAGTCCGAACACTGCGGCTATAACAGGAATTAAGATCGGAAAAATTTGCATTTATTTATATTGAGTTAGTTGTGTACCTACCTAAGAACTCGATCCAACTAAAAAGTCAATTATTAAGGTAGGATTAGAATTTTGAATACTTGAGGACGAATAATTTCGTATCTTCGGCAAATATAAGAAGATTAGTATGTGGTCAAATCGTATTAACTTCAATTTACAATGAAGGAAAATAGAAGGAGGAAATGAGCTCCTTGTGGCAGGTACGCCAAAAGGCGGAGTTAAAATGTTGGAGCTATAACCATGTAATTTTACCCATTTATAACGATTAACTATGAGTGAGTAAAAAAACCATGAAAGAATAGGTTCCCTACAAAGCTGCAGGATTTGGTTGGAAATAAGATAGTAAGGATGCGGTCTACACGATCAAAAGCTTTTGACTAATTGGATGTGGATTGCGTCATCTACGTGTGAGTAATGCTGACGAATAACATTTATGACATAGGAAGTAAAAATGTTGTTGTCGTGCACCAACAATTTTGCTCGTCAATAATGACTTCATAAGCAGAAAGAGGACTAATGGATCGTAGAATTAATGTTTTAAATAGTTGACGATATGAGAAATATTCGCGATTAGACGATAGTTTATAACTTTAGAGGCGTTAGGTACTGAATATAAGTTATGGTGATAATAATTTTAACTTATTAATACATCATATTGACATAGATTAGTGCTTAAAGTATGTACAATTATAAATATAAATATAATTAATAACAATTATTATTTCTTTCCAGTATTTTATATTTCATCTCCATTTTTAAAGTTGACAATCAAAATAATAATATTATGTTATTAAGAAAACAAAAATATAATAGTATATTGAAAAATCAATAATAACTAATTAATAATTAATGTATAAACTATTAAGTAAACTTTTTGATACTTGAAAAATCTCAACTTTGAACGTCATGTCATCAATCAAACTGAGAGATGGATGAAAAAAAAATAAAAAGTGAAAGAAAAAAATATTTAAACGATGCATTAAAAATCGGGTCAATTGATTGAACGAAAATCGTAATTTTTTTTATAATAATATTACCCCGACGAAAACAAATTAAACGAAATTTTTTTCATATAAAATATTATATTAACTTTATCGTGTTGTGATGTGATAAATGGGATTGATGTTAATAGTTAATTGTTAATAAAAAAAAAAAAAAAAAAAAAATGAAAATTGTGATATAAAACTCGAAATACAAACATATTTTTGTAGTATATAATATCTTATTATTTGTTTTTTTTTATCTGCCATTTGCAATTGCACGGCCATTGTTTATATATACGTATAGCATTAAGAATTTTAATTCTGAACAATAAACAGGACCGGAACCCGATGAAACTGCACCGGTAAGCTGTAACGACTTTATATAGGTTTTTATTAGTTAATTAAAGCAACTTAATCTAACTAATGAGGTGCATTCAAAGAAATTCGAAACGGAATGGGGTGAATGTATATGTAGGTAAGTAGGTGGGTAGGTAGGTAATATGTTTATAATCTTGTATGATATTATACGCTGCAGTTCAACTATCTACCTACCTACTTATTTTACGTTTAATCTAATAATACCTAAACTAGTCAGAGTATAAAGCAATAGGAGTTGGCTGTGAGGAGGAATAGGAGGAGGAAGAGGAGGTATATATCTCTTAACACCCTTCGCCCGGTATATTATAATATAAGATCCCTGTAATAATCAGCAGTAGTGCATATTATATTTTCCTATCTCAGTCATTATCCAGCCGCTTTGTTGGCAAACTCCGAAAGGTCACGTACGCGGTTTTCCATTATTAGAGCCTTATATAATTTCTGTACATAAGATTATTTTTTCCCTCGAATTTTCAATTGAGATGTTAAGTAAACTAAAGTAAAAAAAAGGTGGGCAAGTGGATGTCGCTCTGCTGTACAGTAGGTTACAAGTGGTCACTGTATAATGGATAGTATTAAATTTGAATTCAATGATATAATATCACTGTATAAGATAAACGATTCTGAGCGGAGACGGTTTGTCAGTCTAGATATAAGACATAATATTATACATTTATATCTATGGTATAAAAAAAAAATTACCTATAATAGATACCTATCATAAATTCCAAATTAATTATATCACATTATCTATTAGATACTTATTAGGCGTTATACATAAAAAAACCGTGATACTATCATAGATATATAATAGTATACTTTATAAGTTTCAAGTACCTACCCACGAATAGTATTATACAATAACAACAAAATAATTAAAATAGTTATTCTTGGTTTTTTAATATGTAATTTCATCCAAATTTGAACTTAAAATGACTATAAAAATAAACTGTGCTTATGTATTTCTTAGAATTTTTGGTAACAGAATTAAATATTTACGTGGAATCTTGTTTTAAATTTTCAATCCTTAGATATAAAAGTTCAACATTTTATAAATTTTTAACTACAAAATAATAATTCAATTTTAAATTTGATAAATTTTGTCAAAATTTCAACTTCAAATGCTTATAAAAAAAAATTGTGCCTATGTATTTATAATATTTTTCAACTGCTATTGTAACAATGTATCAGGAGCCATGTATTAATTTTTTACACTTTTTGTCTCAATAGATAAAACTTTATTGATATTTATAGAAAAAAAAACTAAAAAAATTGATAACTTACAATGTCCGTAAACAGCTCAAAAAGAGTCGAATTATAGTCAAAATTTTATTGTATATAGAAAATACTAATATAAACATTCAGTGAAATTTTCAAGTTTCTACAGTCATTCGTTTTTTAATTACAATAAAATAAGAAAATCGTTACGTAACAAATCGAGTGAATATCAAATGTTGTAAAAATATGAATTTCAAACGCTCATAAAAATTTTATTTGAGTTTCTTATAGACATTTTTTTTTTTGATAAAGGTAGGTTGTCCTATAAGGAATCTTGTATTACATTTTAAAATCTTAGTTCTAAAAAGAAAAATTTTTACGAATTATTAACTCAAAATAATTTGCTAATTTTCGTGATTTTCCCATATTTTGTCAATTTTTGAACTTTAAATGCTAATAAAAAAAAACTGTGACTAAACTGTAAATATTTTTCAAATGTCATTGTAACAATATAGTAGGAGCCTTTTATTAAATTTTCAAGTATTTTTACTCAACAAATAAAGTTTTATTGACATTTATAGAAAAAAAAAGGTGGGTAAGTGGATTTCGCTCTGCTGTACAGTAGGTTACAAGTGGGTCACTGTATAATGGATGGTATTAAATTTGAATTCAATGATATAATATCATTGTATAAGAAAAACGATTCTGAGCGGAGACGGTATGTTAGTCTAGGTATAAGACATAATATTATATTAGGTACCTATAATAAATTCCAAATTAATCATATCATAATATTTATTAGGTACTTATAACGCGTTATACATCAACAAAAAACCGTGGTACTATCATAGATATATAATAGTATACTTTAGAAGTTTCAAGTACCCACGAATAATATTATACAATCACAACAAAATAACTAAAATAGTTATCCTAGGTTTATAATATGTAATTTCGTCCAAATTTGTACTTAAAATGACTATAAAAATAAACTGCGTAAATGTATTTTTTTAGATTTTTTTGGTAACAGTATTAATTACTTTACGTGGAAATCTTGTTTTAAATTTTCAATTCTTAGATACAAAAATTGAACATTTTATAAGTTTTAACTACAAAATAATTTTTCAAATTAAAATTTGATAAATTTTGTCCAAATTTGATTTTTAAATGCTTATAAAAAAAATTGTGCCTATGTTTTTTAATATTTTTCAACTGATATGTAACAATATATCAGGAGCTTTGTATTAAATTTATACACTTTTTGGCCCAACAGATAAAACTTTATTGATATTTATAGAAAAAAAAACTAAAAAAATGTAAAACTGAAAATGTCCGTAAACAGCTCAAAAAGAGTCAAAATATTTTCAAAATTGTATGGTGTATTGTTACGCAGGTACTAAAGTGTTTAATATCAATCATCAATGCATTTCGATTTAACATTAATTGAAACCTTTAACAATAGTCTCATAATTTATCAAAAAATCACAATGCTTTAGTATTAATTTTTTTATAAGAAAAATTGGTCTATAGTCACTATACATCAGAAAATATAATTGGTTTTATTTTAGAAACCATTATCATTGTGTGTGTAAAATAAATACTCAACGGTGTTACCTATAATAGGTATTATTCCATATTTATTGATACTAACTATAATAAATATTAATATATTTACCCATTAGTGGTAAAAACTATAAAACAGAACCTATTTTTGATATTTAAATGATTACTCACAAGTTATAAATTTACAACTGTAATTTTCTAGAGATGTACACAAATAAAAATTGAATAAAGGAGTCATTCGGAAAGGCGAACTCACCAAGTCTGGAACTCACCAAATTATCTACTTATAATTTAAAGGAACGAGGAAGGGTATATGAGTTTTCTTAAGAGTTTTTATCCATTTTAATTGAATCTATAGTTGGCTACCTGCATAACCCCCCTGATTAAGGCACTGATATTTTCTAATACAATACGGGATAAACAACAAATATAATAATTACCTGTTACGAATATTATGTTCCAATATATCGACCGACCGATTCACGTCGAATGATGGGTTCTACTATATAAATCATCAATACAGCATCAATAGGTATTTACTATTATTGTATTTACAATGTATGCAGTACACGTGTGTATAGAGCGATTGCCAACACTATATAATCGAAGCGAAAATTACACGTTCTAT
>NC_042493.1:59606760-59608218 GCF_005508785.2 Acyrthosiphon pisum
GGATTCGATTCGCTGTACAGTAGGGTTACAAGTGGGTCACTGTATAATGGATGGTATTAAATTTGAATTCAATGATATAATATCATTGTATAAGAAAAACGATTCTGAGCGGAGACGGTATGTTAGTCTAGGTATAAGACATAATATTATATTAGGTACCTATAATAAATTCCAAATTAATCATATCATAATATTTATTAGGTACTTATAACGCGTTATACATCAACAAAAAACCGTGGTACTATCATAGATATATAATAGTATACTTTAGAAGTTTCAAGTACCCACGAATAATATTATACAATCACAACAAAATAACTAAAATAGTTATCCTAGGTTTTTAATATGTAATTTCGTCCAAATTTGTACTTAAAATGACTATAAAAATAAACTGCGTAAATGTATTTTTTAGATTTTTTGGTAACAGTATTAATTACTTACGTGGAATCTTGTTTTAAATTTTCAATTCTTAGATACAAAAATTGAACATTTTATAAATTTTTAACTACAAAATAATTTTTCAAATTAAAATTTGATAAATTTTGTCCAAATTTGATTTTTAAATGCTTATAAAAAAAAATTGTGCCTATGTATTTTTAATATTTTTCAACTGATATTGTAACAATATATCAGGAGCTTTGTATTAAATTTATACACTTTTTGGCCCAACAGATAAAACTTTATTGATATTTATAGAAAAAAAAAACTAAAAAAATTGAAAACTTACAATGTCCGTAAACAGCTCAAAAAGAGTCAAATTATTTTAAAAATTTTATCGTATATATAAAATGCTAATATTAACATTCAGTGAAATTTTCAAGTTTCTACAGTCACTCGTTTTTTAATTACAACAAAATAAGAAAATTGTTACGTAAGAAATCGGGTGAATATCAAATGTTGTAAAAATATGAATTTCAAACGCCCATAAAAATTTAATTTGAGTTTCTTATAGATATTTTTTGTTTGATAAAGGTAGATAATATTATAAGGAATCTTGTATTACATTTTCATATCTTAGATTTAAAAAGAAAAATTTTTATGAATTTATAACTCGAAATAATTTGCAAATTTTCGTGATTTTTCCATATTTTGTCATTTTTTGAACTTTAAATGCTTATAAAAAAAAACTGTGACTAACGATTTTTAATATTTTTCATCTGCCTTTGAAACAATATACTAGGAGCCTTCTATTAAATTTTCAAGCTTTTTTATCCAACAAATAAAAATTTTATTTGATATTTTTAGAAAAAAAACTAAAAAAAAAATGAAAACTGACAATGTCCGTAAAGAGCTCCAAATAAGTCAAAATATTTTGAAAAATTTTATCGTGTATAGAAAATGGAAATGTAAACATTCAGTCAAATTTCATGCATCCCCCGGGTCATTTTTTTAAGGTTACACCAAAAACCAAAATCGATTTTTCTCGAAAACAAATTTTGCGGAAAAATTCCCGGTTTT
>NC_042493.1:59608268-59628162 GCF_005508785.2 Acyrthosiphon pisum
CCCAATGGACCAACGATATTCACTTTCTGATCGAACAAGATACTGAAGTGGAAAATCGTAGCATTATTTCGACTACTTATCGTGTACATAGACACAAATAAATAAAAAAAAAAAAAAAAACACATATCATTGTAAAATCAATACCTACATTCATCGTTCCAAATAAAATAACACACAATTAATTGTAAAACCAATAAATTCATAGCTCCACTTCATAATCTGAAATAGGGAATTCTATGCAAAACCCGTTTTAAATATGATTATGATATTTTGTTTTAAGTCAGAATCTAATAACCACAGATCCTTGCAATTTTCAATATATAATACAATATTCATGTAAATTGAATAATTATGTAATATAATTTGTAGACCACCAACAAATTATTTGTAACTTACCCACGTCCGCAAATGGTATCACAAATTATATTACACAATTTCCACTGGGTTTCAGTTACCTGCAAGTCGAACTTCTGTAAATATGGTGGTTTTGTAGTGACGTCATCACGCACTGCCACATAGAAATTTGTTTTGAGCAGATGTTGGTGAGTTAAAAATAATTTCTTGGTGGTTAAAAATACATAATTTTACTTTAATTGTATTATATATTTATAAAATTAGTGGGGCCAACCTATACCTTTGTTAATTTACGGAATATCCAATGTCGCAAACAGTTAAACTTCAAAGACTCATAAAATATTAATGTGACTTTTCGGTAAACTTTTCTTTTTTTTGTTAAAGGTAGAACAACTTATAAGAAACCTTTTATTACATTTTAAAACCTTGGATATAATAAGAACAGTTTTAAGAATTTCTAATTTAAAATGTTATTCAAATTTCCGTGATTTTGACGAATTTTGTCAAAATTTAACTTCAGGCACTCATAAAAAATATTGTGAGTTCAAGCTTCAATTTATTTAAAAATTACATTAATAAAAAATCGGGTAAGTGGAAGAAGTTCTGCTGCACAGTAGGTTACAAGTTGGTCACTGTAATGGATGGTGTTAAATTTGAATTCAATGATGTATAGTATCATTGTATAAGAAAAACGATTCTGAGCGTAGACAGTCTGATAGCCTATAATATTATTAAGTCTATTTGATGATATTATGGGGATTAATTTAATTTATTTTTCTATTAGGCATTAAAACAGTAGGTAAAATTCATTTTTGCCAAAAAATTACATTCGCGAATGTCATTGTGCGTAGACAATTTAATAATATAGGTACTCTATAAAAGTTTGATAAACCCTAATATTTTGAAATTACAACAAAATAACTAAAATAATTATTTAGTTTAATATGTAATTTCGTCCAAAATTGAATTTAAAATGTTTGTAAAAAATAAAAAAAGTTTATATGGTATGTAGTATGAAGTATTTAGAAGAATTTTTGTTTTAAATTTTCAACCCTCATCTATAAAAATTGAACTTTATAATTTTTTAATTACAATAATTGATAATTTTCGAGATTTTGATAAATGTTGTCAAAAATTGAACTTTAAATACTTATAAAAAGAAAATTGTGCTTATAGATCTTTAATACTTTACAACTGATATTGTATATGAGCCTTGTATTAAATTTTCAAGTTTTTGCCCAACCAATAAAATTTTATCGACATTTATAGAGTAATAAACTAAAAATATTAAAAATGTTTATAAATAACTCAAAACGAGTCAACATTTTTTGAAAATGTTAGAATGTAGACAATGATATATTAAACATTCGATGAAAATTTCAAATACTTACGCTTATAAGTTTTTAAATAACGACAAAATAAAAACCCGTTAAATGAGATTTTGTTAATTTATGGGTGGATATCTAATGTCTTCAATAACTTCAAACGATCGTAAAAAATTAATTTTACTTTCGTTAAGCTTTTTTTTCTTGAATGTAGAAAAAATTAAAGGAAATCTCATACTACATTTTCAAAGCTTAGATATAAATAAAAAATATTTTATGAATTTCTAACTCGAAATAATTTGCCAATTATCCTCAATTGTTGTCAATTTGTTAACTTCAGATTCTAATAAAAAATTATTAAGGATTTACGCTTAACTTTTTGTTAATTTCCACTAACATCAACTTCTCACAAATATTTTTTTTTTGTTTTTCTTGACGTTTTAGAAAACTATTGTGAATTTTTTACTTTTGACCCCCCAAAGGACCAACTTACCAGAAAAGATGCTGTTGAAGAAAATCGAAACATTTTTATTCTCCCAAAAGATCATCATCAGACATAAATAAATAAAGAAAAATACACATCATTGTAAAATCAATATATTTGTCACTTCAAAGCTCCGCTTAGAATCTAAGATTTATTAAGAATCTTGTATTACATTTTGAAATCTTAGATATTATAAAAATTGAAATGTATATAAATTGTCAACTCATAATAATATGCAAATTTTTATGATTTTGCCCGATTTTGTCAAAATAGTAACTTCGTAGTCTCATAACATTTTATTGAATATGGTCCAGTAGTTTTAAGTCTAAGGATTTCGAATAATTTAACGCCGGTAAAAAATTAAGTGACCAAATATCAAAATATATTATAAGTTAAAAATTACAATTATATATTCGACATCAATTATTATTTTAATATGTAACTTGAGGCAACTATTTATTAAGGAAATAAAACTAATTATTACTAATTTGCTACTATTACTTTATTATAATATTTAACCAATGTTCACAAAGGAATTCATTCAAATACAAAAATCTCCAAAATCTTCAATAGTTTTTAAATTTCAGTGCAACTTTTCCAATTTATCTTTTAAAGAAAATTAAAAGGGCTTTTACGAACATTATTTTTTTTAAATGAGCCAAGTCGGTCCAGTCGTTTTTAAATTATAACCAATAGACAGAATTTTATTTTTATTATATACATTATACATTTTTGTGATTTCTAAAAACACAACTTAAAATGATTTATTATAATCTTTATATATTATAATATAAATGTATATAATATTTTATAACCTTTCATATCCCGTGGTTGTATTTTATACAAGCGACAACATAATTGGGCCATGTAAATATACCTACTTTTTATATTATTATTTGCTCTTTATAATATAATATATGAATGTTATCGATTTTCTCTTGGTTAGTTGTGGAACTACGACAAAAATGTATTTGAAAAGAATAAACAGAATATACAATTTAAAATAAGAAATAATGACTCTGCGATATCAGAATCAAAACAAATGGTTAATAGCGAATACGTTTTATTTTTTTCAGGTTAAAAAAGGCGATATATAAAAATATTATTGTGTTAAGGGGATTCGATACCGTGATTTTCTGTTTTTCTCTAACACACGGATGACATAGTATTTTAGACGTGTTTTTTGCCAGACATTCCAATTGATCTATTAAAGCGATACGAATTCTAAAAACAAATTTGAATATGTCGTCAAGTCTACTTGAAATCGACTTTCCCACATTAATGATTTTAGATTCTGAGTGGAAAAGAATGTATTGATTTTACAATGATGTGTGTTTTTTTTTTATTTTATTTTTTATTTATTTTTTATTTATTTTTTTATTTTTGTGTCTGTCATCACGTTTTAGGACAGTAAAAGTGCTTGGATTTTCTTCAACAGTACCTTTTCTGATAGGAAAGTGAATCTAGTTGGTACTTTGGGGGGTCAAAAGTAAATTTTTTCCAGTAATTTTCAAACGCGCCGTGAAAAACAAAAGAAAAATTAAGGAAAAACGGGAATTTTTACACAGAATCTGTTTTCGAGAAAATTTATTTTGGTTTATGGTGTAAATCTAAAACAAATGACCGTACATACGTGAAATTTTCACTGGTTGTTTATATTTTAATTTTCTATAAATGATAAAATTTTCAAAATATTTTGATTTATTTAGAACTATTAAGGGACATTTTCAGTTTCCAATATTATTAGTTTTTTTTTCTATGAATGTCAATAAAATTTTATTTATTGGTTAAAAAAGTTTGAAAATTTAATATAAGGTTCCTAATATATTGTTTCAAAGGCAGATGAAAAAAATTAAAAATCCATGGTCACAATTTTTTTTTATATGCATCTAAAGTTCAAATATTGACAAAATACGTAAAAATGACGAAAATGTAATACAAGATTCTTCATAACTTTTTCTACCTTTTTTAAGAAAAAAATTTCTACTACCAAGTCAAATTAAATTTTTATGAGCGTTTGAAATTCATATTTTTACAACATTTGATATTCACTTGATTTCTTACGTAACGATTTTCTTATTTTGTTGTAATTAAAAAATGAATGAATGTAGATACTTGAAAATTTAACTGAATGTTTATATTAGCATTTTATATATACGATAAAATTTTGAAAATAATTTGACTCTTTTTGAGCTGTTTACGGACATTGTCATTTCTAAATTTTTTTAGTTTTTTTTTTCTATAAATATCAATGAAGTTTTATCTGTTGGGACAAAAAGTGTAAAAAATTAATACAAGTCTCCTGATATATTGTTACAACAGCAGTTGAAAAATATTAAAAATACATGGACATAATTTTTTTTTATAAGCATTTAAAGATCGAATTTTGACAAAAATTTTCAAATTTTAATTTGAATAATTATTTTGTAGTTAAAAATGTATAAAACATTCAACTTTTGTATCTAAGAATTGAAAATTTAAAACAAGATTCCACGTAAGTATTTAATTCTGTTACCAAAAAATCTAAAAAATACATAAGCACAGTTTATTTTTATAGTCATTTTAATTTCAAATTTAGACGAAATTACATATTATAAAACCTAGAATAACTATTTTAATTATTTTGTTATGATTGTTCAATATTATTTGTGGGCACTTGAAACTTCTAAAGTATAATATTATATATCTATGATATAGTACCATGGTTTGTTGTTAATATTTAACGCGTTACCTAATGGATATTGTGTTATGATTAATTTGGAATTTATTATTGATACTTATTATAGGTCAATTTTTTTTTAATACTATAGATAAGTATACCTGTATACCTATAATAATATGTCTAATACCTAGACTGTCAAACCCTCTCCGCTCAGAATCGTTTTTCTTATACAGTGATATTATATCATTGAATTCAAATTTAATACTATCCATTAAACAGTGACCCACTTGTAACCTACTGTGCAGCAGAGCGACATACACTTACCCACCTTTTTTTGACTATAAGTTCAGTACAATTTTATATGTTACGGGTAAAGTAGAAAATTGGGCATTGTGCACAATGCCCGGTCACTGTGCACTATGCCTGTTTTTGAGGGCAAGGTTGGAATAATTTAACATTGACCAGGCATTATATAGAGTGCCCATTTAGATTTAGGCACTGCAGGTTAAATATATTAAAAATCAAATAAAACATTTTACTGAATTTTTTAATAATCATAAAAAAAACTTGAAATAGACGCTTCAAATATTAGTTGCCTTTTAATAGTTTTTATCCAGTACCATACATCTTACTGAAGAATTCATATTTTTATTTGAAAAGTTAATATTTATTAAAAAGTGGTTTGATGTGAACAAGATGATTATTGTATATTATTAAATTATAGTTATTTTAATAGTTTTAATTTTATTAATTATTACTATAAAGTAGGTAATCTTAGGCAAATGAGATAGCATTATATTACTTTATTTATAAACACTTACGCAACTATTATGGCAATTTGAATTACAAATTCGACCAATTTATTTGCATTTACACCGATTTTTATTACATAAGTAATTACACTAGTAATTACAGAGTATACGTGACGTAATGAAAAATATCAATTTCGAATAGGTAGAGGTTTTATGATTAGACAATGAAATATTATCTAGATTACTTATACTGTTTGCAATTATAGCGTTCGCGCAAATGAGAAATATTGAATATACTATGTGATCACTTTGTCGTTGAAATTTCAAACTACGGATAGATTCGTATTATCGGCAGTTGTCATCACGTAAATTGCGTTTAATTAGATAGGTATCTCGTAACTAGTAAGTCGTAGTATCAAACAAATAAAATATGTAAGAATAGTCTTGTAGTGCTATTGTTACGTTTAAATACCATTCAAAATATATGTGTGCAGTAATTAATTCACTTTGCCCACTTGGATCCGGGCGGGGTACACTTTGTCCGGGCAATCTCGTACAATGCCCAGCCAATGTATGAAAAAATTGAGTATTGAAATGGTCATTCTTACATTGCCCAAAATGTTCGGGCATTGTACACAGTGCCCGGGCATTGCATAACAATGCCCGGGTTTCCTACTTTGCCCGTAACATATATATATATAATATATATATTATACGTACGTCTTTGTCCTAGGGTTGTTGATATTTCAGATTAACTAATAAAACACAACTCCGGACCGTATGTGTGTGTGTGTACGCTCAATATGCATTTGAGCATTTTGTTTGTTTAAATTAAAATAACGGATAAAAGGGATTAAAACGATTCGGCGATCTCCAAATTAAATTCCGTGAGATTAAACAAATCTGAAATCGGTAAAGGATATATTTATTCAGCTCTTAAAAATATGTACGAAATACTTTCGAAACTATTTCAGTGACAGAAAATGTGCGCGCGTCACTTATTGCAATAATTAATTATATTATGTATACATCGACGTTTTCGGAATGTTTTTCAAAAATAGTTTCCCAAAATATCTTACGTATAAAGTTAACGGCGTAAACATATCGAGAGAAACGCGTCGATGATAACGACGTTATGGAACATAATATAATAATATTATTATGTGTAGCGAGACATGGTGTAGTACGATACATAACTAATTAATAATATTAAATATTGTGTTTTACTTGCATAAGTACCTATTACGCAAATCGCAACAATTTTATATAAAATTATAGTCTGTGATACCACAATCCCCTCGGTAAGTCCAAAAAAAAAAAATAATTTTAAATATAATATTTTACATTCCGGATGAGCCAGATAATTTTTTTAGAAAAAATATATTATTATTATTAATTAATATACCTATATATACCGAAGAATCAAACACTAACGTATGATTTTATAAATAGGTACATTTTTGTATCTGCTGAAAATGTACTTTTCAAAATTGAGAGGTATATTGCTGCAATCACTGACGATATTGTATTAACTTATAGTATAATAAAACTTAATAAATATTCGATCGTCTGTGCTGGTGGCAAATCTTGTGGCATTAATATAATGTCTAACAATTATAGGTTCATATTGTGAGCAGTATATGCGTTTATAATAATTATTATACTATAGTCATCGGTGGGGGACTTGTTTTCAAAAATGGCAAAACGAAAGATTTGTATATAAATACTATAACACAGCCTCATCTATATAGGTAATAGTTATTGGAAACTGCAGCAGCACTCGGATTGCGCTTTAAACGGATTTTTTTTTTATCGTAGAAATTTCCGCCGGTCTTAAAAACTTTTTATGCTCAGTTTATGCCAATCGATTGGAGCATACGGAGTACCATTTTTTTCTCCACTTCGATGTCGTCTCTGGAATTCTCTCGGAAACTCGAATCGCGATTTTAATCACGCGAAAGTTTAAATTTTGAAAAATTACGCCAACCCGGTGGTAAACCAACCACCGCCCCCCCCCACGCGCAATCTCGTTTGAATGAGATGATTTATCATTGCTTTCAATTTCATAATAACAATATTACAATGTCTTCTACTCTTCGAGGTGAACGGAGCGAGACGAGTTCCCCGAAACGCCCTCTGAGAGTCTTTGTATTTCGTCCGCCGCTTTTTTATGCGTTTATTTTTCTCAGACAATTATTTAGTTTAGTGATATTTTTTACGCGTTGCATTATTCGACCGACGACAGCCCTTTTACACGGGGCGTATGACACCTCGCAGAACGCTAAATAAACATCAACGTAAAAAACAGTGTAATATACAATTGATATTATTATACGATATTTATATAGCTATAGCTAGTAATAATTATGGAATGAATATAATAATAATAACGCCATCATACGCCGCGTTGAAGTCGATATTAAAAACGGATAAATAGCTGTCGGTGTATATTCCAAAAAAACAGTCAACCCTAAGTAATTATTAATTAATAATAATTATACGCATGCGAGTATTTCTCACCTTATCAGTGGCAGATTTGGGGGGGGGGGGGTGACGCGTGCAGGATTGCCCCTCCCGTGGAGTTATTTTTCTTTATTTTATATAGGTAGATATTATATTAATTACACTTTAATTTAATTTTTATTAATTTTATCATTCTCCTTCGAGGTGTAAAGCCCCCCCCCTAACCAAAATGGTTAGTCAATTACAGCCTGGTAAGAATCTATATTATGATCGTACCCCTTAAATAAGTTTCAGATCCGTCACTGCATGGGTATAATTCACAAACACATACACACACATCACGAAGGTCACTTAATCGGCTATTTAAATATTTTCAAATATAAATTGTATTGTATAACACATTAACACCAAAGCTGTAGTAGGTACCCAGCGTTGGGCGAGGTAAAATAAAAACTGAAATGGGCTCCTTAGTGGATGGTTTTCTTATTGTTTTTATTTTTTGTTTTTGAAGTAACACCATGAAAACGTAATCCAACAGATCAGCAGATTTTATAATATACAATATTAATAGTGTCTCAAATAATGCGAAATTGATTAATTTTAACATTAGAAACACATAAAAAAAATGTATGATTAAATTGTATTAGAAAGCAATGCAGGATATTAAAGGTAGGTTACTTAGTCTGTGAAATCGTGCACTGCTAGCACAATTTAATTGGTTGAAAACATTTTTGTTTAAATGCTTGACATAGTAATATAGGTTACTCAGTAAGGTAATACGGTTGGGTAGAAATTTTTGTGAAGAGCAGCATTATGATCTGCATGAATATAGTAACAGGACGTGACATTTTTATCTTACGTGTGTAACCAATAATTGCGATTTTCGAGCATAAATAAATAGTAATAAACGAATATCGGAATATATAGTTATGACCACGGTTTAATATTTCATATATTATTAATAGCGGGTAATCCATTCCAAAATAAGTGGTTCATTCTGTAAACCTTTTCCTTGAATCGTCAAAATCGGTCCACTATTTTTTTTTGATTCTATAAGCCTCAGCTGCCATATACACATCGCCTTATATATAGCTGTTACGGGAAATGGCGTCTAATCTAATACTCTTACGACCCCCGACCGGGATCCCAAATAATTCGTGTGCAAAATTTGGTGCCAATTGGTCGAAAATTGAGGATTTGCATATGCCTCGGCGTCATTTAGATAGGATAAACCGACTATAATTATATCATCTGTATTACACGAATACCGCCTGCAAGTTGCAACTATATTATAATATTATTATATATATCGATCTACCGTATCCATTTTGCTTCAGTCGTAATATTTTAAATTGTTTTATTTTGTCAAAATGTGTAGAGTAGTTTTTTCGTTTATGAACTTCAACCAAATACGCAACCACTGTGTCTCTTATATAAATAAAATAACTGTTACTCGATTTTACTCACACATAGTATTGAATTATAAAATTGTTTATATAATAAGCCTATATGACAAATATAATACAATACGGACAATTATATCTAATCTTAATAGCTCTTTTGTTATCTGTTCAACCAATGGAAACTCTGGGTGTAGCAGAATTACCCAACAAATTAAATTACTTTTTTTTTTTCAAATTTTCAATCAATGTTTAGACATTTTTAATAATAATTTGTTGACGATTGTGCTCCAAGTACAGAATACATTATTTTTATTTATACCAAAATAACAAAATTTTTATTGGAAAAATTCGAGTCAATTATTTTTAAATATAATATTTAGATACATTTTGACGGCAAAAAGTTTATTTAAGTCAAGTAGTTCATTTTTTTAAATGTTAATATTTTTTGGAGTAAATTAATTCAAAACATAATAAATTTATTCAAAATATTCTTTTTGAGAATTTAGTTAGACATTAGTATATTTCTTGAATTATTTATTATACATATAAGTTCCGTAATTTTAGTCATACTAATGAATTTTTATTTTATTTGTGAGGCGCTTAGGTTACACCCTGTATACATTATTACATATAATAAAAAAATTCGACTTTTGTGAGCTGAAATAAAATTTAAGTTTGAGCTAGCCTAGTTATGGCGGTAACAAACCCTTCTAGAGTCTCAAGGAAACTATATATACAACTTTTATAGAAAATGGTCGAGTACCTAGTGGTTGTGTCTATATTGAGCAAAGATAGAAAGAATGAAATAATATCAAACAGACAAATATTCATTTTTGTATATTTGATATACATTGCAGTATTTCGATGTTTACAAAATATTATATTTGATTGTTAAAAATGTTAATACAAATATTTAAATATACCTGTAGAGCTAAGTGTGTGTGTGTGTGTGGCGACAATATAGCTTAACGATGATATTAATCATGGTATATATGTAATTAAGAAAGTAATTCAATTATGATATTAATAGGCACGGACAAAGAAGACGATCTTCTTAGTTCATGTTCATGGTAACGGGCAACTGGGCGATAGTCATAGATAATAGTATATATATAGATGGAATATGCCATGCATTTAAGTGTGATCGAATATTGATTACCTAAGTGGTTACGTAATATGTAATGGAGGTGTAGACGTAAATGGTATCATAACAAACCGTGATAAGTGAGGCAATAATACAATTATATTTTATATAAGTACCATCTTATATATATATAATTACTGCATAATTATTCAAAAATAATTTTAAAAAATGAAATGATATTGAAATTAAGTACACTGTTTAATTCAAAAATTGGCAGCCATCGGATTGATAAGAAAATGTTCTTTATCGTAACCAATACCAGTTATAACCGCATACAACCATTATAGTAAGTAGTAACTATAGTGGACAAAAGCCGGGTTCACACTACAATACTTGTAAAATAATCACAGTTACCATAGCTACCAAACAAAATGCAGAGTTGAGTAGGTATATTCAACTTTTGACCATCTGGTTACATTTATGTGCGGAAAAGTGATAACTAAAAAAAATTATATTATGTTATCATCAGGTACAAATGAATATCGTTGGTATTGCATTCTGGTATAAACATAAAAACACGAATCTACATGCCACGGTGTAGTGTGAACCCGGCTTCACTGAATCGTCGATCACAGTTTACCGTGGACATATTATTACCCAAGTATATAGGGATGTCCTCTCCGTGTATCTATGGCAGTAGAGAGTGTTGAGCACAGATATAGATAATAATAGTTTATTGAAGTAAAACCTTTTTCTTGAGGTGTGAGTGGAAAAAAAATCGTAACGAAAAATGAAACGACACGTTTGTTTATTTATTTATTTTGCAAATCATGCACGGCGGCGGCGGTGTGCACGTTTATTTTTATTTTATTGATTTTTCTCACTCTCTCCCTAATTCACTTATAATTTCACGGACCCCAATACTTATGAAAGAAGTTTTACTTCCCCAGAGTGTAATGGCGGGCTCACACACTCTCGTTTTTTTTTATCTATAACTGTGGTGTCAAGAGTGTGAGTCGCTGAGAGTGCAGCTGGTCAAGTGTCCATGGCGGCATTAGGGGGCTAGAAAGCTGATGCTCCAGTACTGCAGTGAAAAGTAATGTAGATTGTATTAAGTCGAGTTAAGTATAAGTAAATGATAAACACAGCATGTTTATTTGAATTATTATATGAGATAACCCAGCATATCCAGTGGCTGAGCTTACTGCTGTATCGCGCCGAGGCTCATCTCTCCTATAAGCCTCGTTAAATAATTAAAAACTTCGTTTTCGTGCGTGACAGTTGCAGACAATACAAAATAAACTAATTTTATATTATTATTTTATACCATAAGGCATAAATTACAATAACATTATGCCTATCTAGCATTTTTGTAAGTCATACGTAATAATGTAATAACTTTTAGGCTGGCAATGTCATGGCCTAAAAAAAACCCCCCAAACAATTCCGTAAAAATTAAAAATAATGCAATTCAATTTTATCGTTTTAAACAAGTTTGAAACGAACAATATTGTTTATTAAATTTAAAATAATAGTTGTACAGAAATGCACAACTTCAAATCTCTTATGTGGACTTGTACTCTGAAAAAATAATATTATTCTCATTTAATTTTCCGTCGTTACTCGAAATCATGATCATACAGGTTAATGTCACACACGTATTCATATGAAAAATTACGATCAATAGATAATAATTTATTTAGTAAAAACTTGTTGGCACGTTACAGGAATACTTTTTTTAAGTAATAATAATCTTAAATTAAAATGTTAAAATCTCGATTTTAATAATAATGTTTTAAATGCCCTTAAACCCTCCAAAAAATTCTCAAAAAAAAACGACGATAAAATTGAAAATTGTTAATAAATTCAATATTAAAATTTCTCAACCTATTCAAAAATACACGAAACGTTTATGTTATAAAACAAGCATCGAGTAGTTGGGAAAATAATGCAAAGTGTATCGAAGTGCTTTCCGTCTCTAATGACATTCGTTGTCATCAATAAAAAAAAAATCCTGAAAAAGTCCAAGTGAAATTAGTACCTATTATAGAGTTATAAGTTATAACTTATAACATCAATAAAATAAATAAAATAATAAAATTAAAAACAAAAATTCGTTATATACGAACGAACTTTAAATATATTTTCTTTAATCGCCGTCCGTAAAAGCTTGAATATTTTTTGAAATATTTATAAAAAATGTATGAACCTACAAATACCCACAAATAATAAGTATATTAATTCTAGAATAATAAAGTTATTTACCTATTCGTTCATCCGGTTTGGTTTATTCGAGTACATATTGTACAATATTTATTTTTGAATATTGTGAAAATTGTTTAATAATTTAATTCGGATTACTCTAAAAAATATGGAATCTGTTTTCAAGATCTTAAGTCAAGTTTTATAATTTGTTATATTTGTACATATCTTGTTGTAGGTATTTTGTAGTCAGATGTCAAAAAATTAAGTTAAATTAATAGAATCTTTTTTTCTTATTTTAAGGCAGTTTAAAATGAACTGATTATCATAAAACATTGTTTATAAATTACGACGACAGTTTAATTAACATAAATACTTTAAAATTATAAAACTTATTAAGGTATTATAATTACAAAGGGAAAAAGTATATGGATAAATTATTTAACCTCGTTTATAAGTTATAAGTTATAAGTAAATAAATTATTCAACTAAACAAAACGATATACATTTTGTCTATATTATTTATTATTCATAATCAAAATGAATAAATTCATTAAAATTTTTAATCTTTTTTAATTTTTTTTACTATACCTACATTAAAACCAAGCTAGACCATGCGTCTCGTTCAAAAAGGATTATCCCAGGATAAGGCCTTATTTAGATTTTCTATTCCATTTCACCCACAAACTTCAAAAGGGATTTATCTTGTCTGGTTTTTATTCGTGAATTTGCTTGCATTAAAATGGTCAACAATAAATGAGATTTTCATTTTAATTGAATATAATTTTGTATTATATTATTATATTATATAAAAAAAAAAAACGTTTGTTCATATACTTTTATCTATGAAAAATATTTTTTTTATTAATTACATTTTATTCACATCTAATGAATGAGGTTCAAGGCTAACGATAATTAAAATGCACTACTTATTCTATTTTAGAGTTCAGAGATTAATAATATTATAAATGTGTTAACTAAATTCAACGATATAGAAAAATCGGTTTTTTTCTATAAAATTCCATCAAACTATCGTAACTATAATGCATAATATATTCATACCTATTATAAAAGTAGGTAGACCTTTGTTATTTTAACTTTTTCAAAAATAAGAGTTATAATTTATAACAAATTAGCTTTTAATGTTGAATTTATTCAATTCCAAAATGTAATGCATTAAAAACATTTATGATTTATAAATTTCTGAATTTCTTAGACCTTAAATATAGTACATAAAAAAAATACCAAAATATATTTTCTATCATAATGATATAATATTACAATAGTTTGTCCCCTCTGAAATTTGTAACAATCGGGAAAATCTATGAATCATTTTTCAATTTGAAATTCATAAAAATGTTCTTTTCATTGCCAACCTTTGAAAATTCAATACATGGTTCCTCATAAGTTTTATACCTAAACTAAAATAAAAAGTTTGCACCGGAAAGTCATGTTAATATTTTATGAGCATTTGAAGTTTAAATTGTTATACGAAATTGGATATTCACCCGTAAAATAACTATTTCATCTCAAATGATTTTTAGTATTTTGTTGTAATTCAAAAATGAAATAAATCGAAATTTGTACCAAATTTTTATTTTATAATTTTCCATACAAGATACAATTTTCAAAATATTTTGAACAATTTATAGAATTTTTTCAATAATTGTTTTAGTTTTTATTCTTAAAATGTTGATAAAATATTTTTCTCTGGTTCAAAAAGCTTGAAAATGTAATACAAGGTTAATAAGTAGTTATAAAGTTGTAACCACCAAAATATCTAAAATATGTAAACAAAGTTTTTGTTAACAATTACATATTATTTTAAGTTTAAATTTAGAACAATTTAGATATTTAAATGTAGAATGACAATGTTAGTTATCGCGTTGTAAATCAAAAACATTATTCACGGGGACTTAAAATGTTTTCGTATATTATACATTTTTATACGCAATGACTTTTTAAAAATATATTATTTTAAGCTATTACTTACCATTATTTATATACCATGAAGGCATGGTCATTGAACCTGTATTCACACTGCTCAATGGTGAGGTATTGACTCAAAAGGTAATAACAATAGTTTTATAATAATATGATAGAAATATTCACTGTTACAATAATAAATTATATATTAATCAATATGATGAATGCAATGTTTTCGACAAAAATTAAATCAACTTACGTACCGTAATACTAATGGTAAAATAAGTTAATTTGATAGCTATACCACCAATGAACATAATACCTACACCCTACATTATATTATCATGAAATATTATACGTCTTGATATAGTCTGACAGACCGTCTTCGCTTAGAATAGTTTTTCCAATTCAATTATGAATTGAATTCCAAATATTTAACACATCCGTTATAGACTTACAACAGTGATCCACTTGACCTCTACAACTCTTATACAGCTGCAGAGCGGTACTTATCGTCATGAATCAATTCAAAATTGTCTTTAATTGTATTACTTTATAATACATAATATAATACATATAGTGCATATACATTATTACTCACATGGTTTCCTAATGAAAATAAAATTGCGTTATTTTATTTTGATTTTAAGTTATATATTATATTATATTAAACAGATATGTATCTATTATTATGTATACATTTTTACATTAAAAAACTTACACGCTTTAAAAAAAAAAAAACGTGCTTGCAAGTTTAACAATGTTTCTTCTGAAAGTTGGACCGTTAATAGAATTTTATGGTAATCGCTTTTAAGTTGAATTTTATAACTATGAGGCTCAGTACTTGATGAGAATAGAGTCTTACGGGATTTGGAAGTTTTTCTTCTCCGCGCACCCGGTTTTTTTTTTAACTAAGCTCGATACGAATATTCGCCTCAACTCTCAAGGTCACGCAAATATTTAAACATACGACAATCATAGGGTTAAGTACCACAAAATATGTTTGGACAAAATGAAACTGTTACGGGTTTCGTCTTTTCTTCTACATATTATATGCATATTATTGTCCTTTCGTACACACCTGCTCTAAGGCTGCGCGTATTACGTACAATACGAAATATATATTGACCTATATGTACCTTGGGGAGGATGAGATATAGTATATAATATAATTTATAGGACTATACCTTCGTCGTCGTTATGACACCATTTCTGATTCTGTCACTCCTCCAAACGCGACGGGTAGGTTAGTATGAAAAAAAAATAATATTGTTCCCTTTTTTTTCTGCGCACCACTACCGCCACTGTACTACGGTGGCACGGCTATGTTCTCATGATTAAAGTAAAGTACATTCATTTATTGTCCGCCGAAATGAAATGAGATAACGTCTTAAACTATACAGCTACTATGATGAAAGTTTCCTCCTAGTCTTTTATATATTTATTTTATTTTAAAGTAAATAATATATTTGTGAATTATGTAAGCACACTCTTACGTTTTAATCAAAATAAATATCTTTGTGATCCCGAAGTCTATACCTGTATTGTATATGGCTGCAGTATACATCATCATCATTTGAGATGAAAAAAATCACTTTAGAACACGGGTATATGACGTATTATTATTTTTGGCATTCTTAATTAGGTATTTATGAATTAAATCTCGAGACTCAAAAAATACAAATCGACTTTACCGATTTAACTGCAGTTATGGCGTGAAAAAACGATCACAGACATGAATAAATATTATACTATTATTACCTGGGTATAGGTATATTATTATTTGTTTTTAAAAATACGACATTTTGATTTGTATTTAGAAAAATATATGGATTGGATTTATATTAGATTGATTTTCAAGCGACTTATCTATACCTAATACCTATTACTAATTTCATAAAAGTAAGTCAAGTTTGTTTCCTTGGAGTATTTTTTTCGTTTGACAAAATTAGTATAAAAATTCAAATACATGTTAACTAATATACCGTTTTTACTCATTTGTTATAATCACTCTACGTCGTTTTAATCAAGTGATTGGGTAAGGGGTGATCTAGAAATTCGATCTCCAGTAGACTTCACGGCAATACAAATCATTGATAGATATAAATGTATGCATTGTTATTAGGATTTTAAAAAGTTATAAAATGTATTTTCTTGAAATATTTCATTTAAGTGAAATAAAAAATAAATTTATTTATATATCTAAAAGTGTATAGCTATAAACGTACATCATAAGACATTTTTTTTTAAAGTTTGTATATATTCTATCCAATACTATTAAATAATTAATAAATAATAGCCAATAGGAAACCCAATTGATAAATAATAAATTAACCGATAGGCCATAATATAATACCATGTATACTTATTTAAAAGTTTATGAACATTAACATAGTGATGCATAAACCTTGGACGATAAATTGGTAAGTCAGTCATTATTAATCTTTTCTGTGTGTTATTAATAAACATTTCTAATCATCTATAACCGAAAACGTTTTTTCAAAAAAAATAAACATTTTTAATAATTTCATTGAAATATTTCAAATTCAAAAGCATATTTTAGTAGTATGTAATAATATAATATATATTATCTATCAGTAGCTTTATAGGACGTGTGAAACGGCTTTCGATCCTTTAATTTAAGGGCTATTACACGATTGAGAATTAAACGCATTTTTTACGACACGATTGAGCAAATTTGTTGTTATATAAAAGTATATAGAAATACAAAACTTCACCGATATTGACGTTCGATGTTGCCGTTTATTTAAATAATTACAATAATACAAATAATATGATAGATATGTCGACAAATAAAAAAATAACAAGATTTTATGGTCCTAACCTAACATCCATTTCAACTGTCCTTTTTTTGCTCGCCGATTAATTTGTGTATACAGTCAGACTTGGTTAACTCAAAGTTGAAGGGACCGTCCGAAAAGTTTGAGTTACCCAAGGATAATACAATAATAGCAAATTCTAGGGACCGGGAGAAAGTTCAAGGTATTAACGATTCCGAGTTAAAAAAGTTCGAGTTGACCAAGTTTGACTGTACTTATACCAATTTTACTAGGCCGGATCTCTTGCCTCTTTCCTATAAAATAATTTGTGTAATATTAAATATACCTTCCATGGTAATAAAAAATAAATATAAAACATGTTTAAAACTTTTTTTTTTTTAACGCACTTACATAATACATTATTTCTGAAGGAAATAGTCACTAGGTGATCGAACACTCACTACATAAACTGAATTATTTCGATAATAATTTGGGGACATTGTCTTAACTTTAATACTCATTATAAATATTTCCCCAGTTCTAAATGTTTAAAATGTTGCATTTATAACGGTCAGCGTCGCGATATAATTATATTGCTTCATTGCAGAACTAATTTTATAACAGATTTATTAATCGATAGCATTTTCGATAGAGCAATTCTCAACACTTAAGGGTTCGTATAAGCTTGGTATCATATTAATATAATTATTGGTGTGAGAATACGTGCAAAAAATAAATCAAAACATTTTGGCTTGAATTGCGTGGCATTGTCTCATAAAAAATGCAATGCTCAATCGTGTTGCTGAAAAAGTATTTTATTATGTTCAATCGTATTTTACCGTATTAAGTTGTACCCTACAGGGACGCTCGCAGAGAATTATAGCCTACTAGGAGCAAAATACTTTTGTTGTCAATATAAGCCATGGGGTCTCTCCCCACACCTCATAAAACTACATTTATATGAAATCTTTACACTTCAATCATGATCAGTGGGTATAATAAAGCAAAGACGTGATAAAATCTAACCAATTATTTTGGTTAGTCAAAAATGATACTGGTCACTAATTTATTGATCACAATATAAACACTGTTAAATACGATATGAAATATAAAAATGTGTTTCGACCACTCGAGCTTAATCACTACAATGCAAAAAGCAGATTAAAATTAAAATAACATATTATCACACCTAACAATTATCTAATTTATTATTTATAATGTCAACGTAAGTAAAATTAAAATACTGATTTCGTAGTATTTCCGTCCCCTTACATGACTGTACATCTGTACCTATGGCATTACCAGAGTCTGACAGTTTCTAAAAATTTCACTATTTTTTGCATAATTGTGGAAATAAAATATTGATAAAGAAGGAACTTTTTCATTTTATTATTTATTGGAAAAATCCTGCAAATTAATAAAAAAATATTCTCCACTTTTACGTTTACATCACCTACTCCTCTTAGTACATACATATAACAAATAAATTATTAATAACTGAGAAAATGTTAAATATTTGTATACTTCATTAAAATATCATAGTTGAATGTAAAATGTTTGTTGCATTCGTTTATTTGTTGACTAGGCATATATTGTATATATATACCTAATATAATATACAGTTGAACTTTGTTACTTGGTTAACTCAGACATTTTTAACCCAAAATCGTCGATTCTTGAATTTCTCCCGGTACCTAGAATTTTCTATTATTGCGTATTATTCTTGGATAACTCGAACTTTTCGGGTGGTCCCTTCAACTTCGAAATGACCAAATATGAATGTATATTATTTAATTTGTAAAATAGTATAAAAGAAAAAAAAATAATATTATGACTAAAATTGGTTAATATAAAAATATCGGTACCCACAATAATATCAACATAATTGACCAGAATATATTTTTAAGAAATGCAATACAATGACTTTATGTTTCTAAATAAAAAAAAATACAAAAATACATTATTTAAAAATAAATTAATTTTATAAAACATAATGGAAAAATATAATATAATATAGTAATAACTGCATTATGTATATAGTACCTATCTACATAACTTTCATTTTTATTCACTGAATATTTTATATTAATTTTATAAATTATGTTCAATTTATGTCATTCACTTGGCAACTACAACAATCACTGCATGTTTGTCATATTTTTGAATAGTGAATAAATTCACTCTAAAATATAAAATAATTTTATGTTTTTTAATGAGATCCTGTTTGGTACAGTGAAACTTATATAAGGCTCCTTTTTATAGAAGTTTCACCAGGGAATACAGTTCAAGATAATATAGTCCGATTCAAATAAATATCCAATTATTATTCTTTCTTTTGTCAAATAATTTAATAATTATATGAGTAAATAATTTGGTAATGATATCCACTATGCGTGCAAATGAATTCGATTTGTGTAATATCAGCAACATCGCCATTAAGAGGACACCCGCATTTGTTG
>NC_042493.1:59628642-59636855 GCF_005508785.2 Acyrthosiphon pisum
ATGCGGGGTGTAGCGTCCTCTTAAAAAAAAAAATTCCTATTTTTAGATAACAGTCCGTCCGGCATAAAATAAACATTATTAATAACCTTTAATTAATAGATTGGATCGATAAATCTTATGCAGCTGTGCAGTGTTGTTGAATATTTATCATTGTCACTGATAACAAAATTTAATAATCGTAAGTCTTCGTCTCGTTGACTGACAACCATAAGCCATTTCTAATAAAAAATAATCGAAAACACCACAGACTAAAAATCAAATTTAAAAGAATTTTGTACCTATTTAAGATTTTTAAACACAAAACATAATAATATGTATTTTAAAATTTATATTGAAAATATATTTAATATACCTACTTTTGTCTAAAAGTATTTTGAAATATTTGAAATGTCTGAAAAGTATTTATATAGATAAAATAGTTTAACAATTATTTGTACAATAAATTAGTGCGCAACCTTTTAAGGTTAATACAATTTTTTTTAAGTAGATATCAATATTGATACAAACACAGGCACATATACATATTTTCCTGCACCTAAATAAATACATAAATACTATTAATATTATTATAGTATTATTATAAACGCGCGACAATTCGATTACTGAACTGTAAAATGTTATTATGTCAAGCATGTATAATAATAGGCAGTATAACTACTACGGTATTATATAATATTGATTACATAATAATATATAAATGGTTCAAATTGAGCAATAGTTGTTCCTGAAAATGTTATTCACGTATACTACAATACAGCTGTTATTTGTGAAATGTCTTAGTCGGTATTGGTTTTGGTTTTGCATATGAAGGTTACAAACAAATACCCGAGGATAATCGATTCGCCCATACATTCAATTCCATTAAGACGTTGTACTATAGGACTCTCCGGAAACAGGAATTCGCTTAACATCGTTTTAAATTACTTTTTTTTCGATAGGATTTTCTGAATTTCATTATTTCAAATAAATAGAGTCGTGTTTATTAAAAAAAAAAAGTTTACAAACTGTTTATTTAGTATGTGGGGAGATCTAGTATAGACAGTACCTACCTAATATTATTATATTACACATTCGCTAGACATTTACATTTCTCAAAATTTCACATTGCAGTTGTTGCCGCTTTATTTTTTGACTGATTAACATAACATTATTATTATATTATTTCTTCTGAAAACTGTTCGCATTAATCATTAAATTAAAATATGATAATTACAGTGAAATTGTATATCATAATCCAGTCGTAATAATAATAATAATAATAATAACAATATAATTCATTATAAATTCATAAATTATTGTTATTATTCTTTGAAAAGAATTAATTTAATCGATGGAATATGATATACTATAATTTTATATCCATTAGATCGTTATAATAATCAAAACACATTTTTGTATAAACGGCGAAAAGCTTAAAATAATCAATACTTCAAAAATAAATTAATATAAAATATTTTGTATTTTTTTTGCAGAAATGTATTACATTTTTGGTAAAATATAAATATTCTTAATACTGTTTTTATTTTTTGGTCAATAGATTTAGAGTGTTCATAATTGATATTTCTAATTATTTTAGAAAAATATCGATTAATAATAAATACAATACAAATACCTATATAAGAATAAACTATCTTTGCGATTTGTTCACTTATTGTATTAAAAATTATGCTATGGTATAGGAGGTTATACCATATTAATTACTTAGTACAGTGGTGCAACCAGGATTTATTCAAGGGAGGGGTCCAAAAAAATGTATTTAACTACTGTTTTTCTGTTCTTTTCCTGAGCATATACATACATTTCATTTCTTAATAAACACAATTTGCCGAGTTTAAGACCAATAAAAAAAAACACACAATTAAGTAAAAGTGCTTGGATTTTCTTCAACAGTTTCTTTTCTAATAGGAAAGTGAATCTAGTTGGTACTTTGGGGGGTCAAAAGTAAAAATTTCCCAGTATAGTTTTCAAAAGCGCCGTGAAAAACAAAATAAAAATTAAGGAAAAACGGGAATTTTTAAGCAAAATCTGTTTTCGAGAAAATTGATTTTGGTTTTTGGTGCAACTCTTAAACAAATTACCGTAGGCACATGAAATTTTGACTTATTTTGAGCTCTTTACGGACATTTTCAGTTTCCATGTTTTTTAGTTTTTTTTCTATAAATATCAATAAAATTTTATTTGTTGGTTAAAAAAGCTTGAAAATTTAATTTAAGGTTCCTAGTATATTGTTTCAATGGCAGATGAAAAAAATTAAAAGTCCATAGTCACAATTTTTTTTTTATAAGCATCAAGTTCAAATATTGACCAAATACGTAAAAATGATGAAAATTTGCAAATTATTTTGAGTTAGAATTCCATGAAAAATTTTCTTTTTAAATCTAAGATTTGAAAATGTTATACAAAATTCCTCATAAGTTTGTCAACCTTTTTTAAAAAAAAAATGTCCACAAGTCAAATTAAATTTTTATGAGCGTTTGAAATTCCTATTTTTACAACCCTTGATATTCACTGGATTTATCATGTTACGATTTTCTTATTTTGTTGTAATTAAAAAACGAATGACTGTAGATACTTGGAAATTACACTGAATATTTATATTAGCATTTTCTATACACGTTAAAATTTTGAAAATAATTTGACTCTTTTTGAGCTGTTTACGAACATTGTCAGTTTTAAATTTTTTTTAGTTTTATTTTCTATAAATATCAATAAAGTTTTATCTGTTGGGACAAAAAGTGTAAAAAATTAATACAAGGCTTCTGATATATTGTTACAACAGCAGTTGAAAAATATTAAAAATACATGGACACAATTTTTTTTTATAAGCATTTAAAGATCGAATTTTGACAAAATTTATCAAATTTAAAATTGAATAATTATTTTGTAGTTAAAAATTTATAAAATGTTCAACTTTTATATCTAAGGATTGAAAATTTAAAACAAGATTCCACGTAAATATTTAATTCTGTTACCAAAAAATCTAAAAAATACATAAGCACAGTTATATTTTTATAGTCATTTTAAGTTTCGAATTTGGACGAAATTACATGTTAAAAAACCTAGAATAACTTTACTATTTTAGGTTATTTTGTTGTGATTGTATAATATACTCGTGTGTACTGAAACTTCTAAAGTATACTATATATATCTATGATAGTATCACGGTTTGTTGCTAATGTATAACGCGTTATAAGTACCTACCTAATGGATATTGTGATATTCCTGTGTATATTATAGGTTAATTTTTTTTAATACCATAGATATAAGTATATTATATGTCTTATACCTAGACTAACATACCGTTTCCGCTCAGAATCGTTTTCCTTATACAATGATATTAAATCATTAAATTCAAATTTAATACCATCAGAGGCGGACTTACCATTTTCCGCCCCTAGGCATTACAACACTAGCGCCCCATACATTGGCGTGCTCTCACGGGGGGGGGGGGGAAGGGAGTAATTTTCCATGAACTAAAACAAAACTATAAAAATTGTATTTAGGTATTTTTATATTTATACATACCAACTAAACAAATAAATATTAATACAATTTTGCATAGGTACATTTGTACACTTGTACAATAATTAAATCATTTTGCGCCTTGATTTATCTGAGCACTCTAGTCTCTATAATCGTAATCGATTAGCAAATTTCTGAGCAGTATGCATTATATAGGAGACGGGTGACAGTGCCAGCGTCGCACGTCGTCACAATATTTATTATTATTAATTACTTTATCAAGACACCTGATTTACAAAATTCTAATTTTGGTGCCGGGTGCGGGGCGAGGCGGGTCATTCCACTAAGCACTGTGCGAGCTGTCCCCCACCTAGCTAGTAGAGCGGCTATATACAATGTAATAATGTACTCGGCGGCCCGAGGCAGTATATTTGACTACCTTGGCTGGCGTTTTGCGCATGCGCCATTCACAATATTGTTGTGTTTACGCCGCACACCGGTATACTACTCCCATGCATTAACATAGGCAACGCCGGCAATTGCCTCGTCGAGTGTCGATGTCGAACCTCTAGCGGTGGCTGCGCGCGCTGGCCGCAGGATTAAACTCAAACGGCAAGGTTATTATAGCTTATAAATTAAAACGTTACTGTGACGTGACTACGTGAGTCATTCTCCAGTTTCATGTAAGTTGTATACGAAAAAAAATCAATATAAAATATAAATGTAGGTAAATAGAATTATGAAATTATGAAAAACTAAAAAGTAAAAATTAACTAAAAAATTGCGCCCCCAAAAATATTGCGCTCTGGGCCAGTGCCTTGGTGGCCTATGGGTAAATCCGCCCCTGAATACCATCCATTATACAGTGATCCACTTGTAACTTACTGTACAGCATAGCGACATCCACTTGCCCACCTTCTGGCTTTTTTAAATTTATATTTACAATGTATGTCAATTAATTATTATCGGATTCGGCGTGTTATCAACAAAATACCTAATGTCCAAATCTAATCTAATAACTAATAAGTACTAATCAATAAATTTCGATGAACATTTCACGGAAACCTTTAAAAATAAAAATAAAACTATGACATAAGCCAAGGGGGGGGGGGGGGTCCGGATCCGGGGTCCACCACTCTGGGTTCGCCACTGACTTAGTATTTACATATTATGTATTAAAAATTATGCCATGGTATAGGAGGTTATAACATATTTATTAATTAGTATTTACATATTATGTATTAAAATGAATGGTTGATAAGTTCAATAATTTCTAAAATAATGGTTCATTTTTTAATGTTACAAATACCCATCTTTTGTAAAAAAAGAAAATAAAGCAACATAAATACCATCTATACAATTGATATCCTCATGAGCTCACATTATACTGTATAATATTAAAATTATATTTAAAATAAAGTAATAATATATCATTATTAAACTATTATTATACCTAAATACATACTATATAGTTTCCAATTATAATATTGTTCAAAATGTCAGTATAGTTCGCAATTCTAAAAATGTTGACATAGGCGAGTTGATAGTTATAATACCTAATCATTTTTGACGAATATTATTCATCGCATAAAATAATTTAAAATATCGTCAAGAGGAATGTATTGATGGCGAAATAACCCTACTCTCACTATTCCGTTTTTGATAATATGCTTCTTTTAAACTTGAAATTTCTATAGCTCGAGTGCTATTTGTAAAATGCCAGAAAATAATACTTCAACGTTTTGAGAAAAAAATGTTGGCGCTGCAAACATTTTGAAGAAATAAAATAGGTACCTATAGGTAGATATTGTACATTATTGATTTTAAAAAGAAAACACCTTATTATACGTCATATTATTATAACTAAACAGATCAGATGTATATTTGAATAATCATTGTATAATATTAATAATTTGTACGTAAATATTAAATAATAAACAATGTAATAGCACATTATAATATTTAATGGTATTAAGTTATTTAATATAAAATCAAACAGTGAAACTAATTGATGGGAGTATTATTCTTGACATGTCACAATACTCATAATTTATATATTTTTTTTAGAAAAACATCGATTAGGTAATAAATCACAATAGAACTATAAGAATAAATTAAGTATAATTGATTTGTTCACAAATAACTGTATGAAAAATTATACCACGGTAGGAGGTTATATATAACATGTTTCTTGGGTACATAGATAGGAATTTTGTAAAAAAAAGTAGAATGGTCGATTGTATTCAATAATTTCCAACATAATCGTTCTCATTTTTTTTTAATGTTAATAACTTTCTTAGGTTATGTAAAAAAAGAATGAAACAACACAAATACATTCTATACAAATAATATTATTATTAATATATATATCACTCATGTACACTTAATGAAAAAAGAACTAAAAGTCATGTGTGAATTCTGCAACACATATTTAATATTCATAAAACACCTCCTTGAATGCTTATACTTATCCGAAGAGTTTCATCTTTCCATAGCTAGCGAATATAGAAGACATCAATAAAAAACTAATCTGTTCAACCGAATTTAAATATTTCACATATTTACTATTATAACTATATATTATTATTCTTATTACCAAATTGCACATGTAATGTTTGACCATTATGATGAATGCACATATTATAACGTTAAATATCAAATGTAAATGGTTTTTTCCCGGCTAATAAATTTACTGTTAAAACCATAATGTAAACGTAAGGTGTTCTACTTTTGTTGATTGGAATTATAATACCTACCTAATAACTTGACGAATTTGTACATCGTATAAATAATTAAAAATATCGACAAGAGTATATTGATGTTAAAATAACCCCCTGTTCCCCTCTTCCCACTATTTCATTATTTATGTCCTTATTTTAAACTTAAAATGTCTATAGCTTGTGTGCTATTAGTAATATGCCAGAAAACAATACATCGACGTTTTTAGAAAAATGTTGGCGCTACAAACATTTTGAAGAAATAAAATAAGTTATTGATTTTAAAAATTAACATCCTATTACACGTCACATAATTGTTATTAATGATGTCTAATGAAACAAAATGACCATAAATATGCATGCGATTTTCATTGAATTTTTATATTAGCCTATTATAAACACCATACTATTTTAAAAATAATTTGACTTATTTCGAACTATTTATAGGCATAACAAATTTTCGATTTGTATTAGTTTTTGTTTTGCTATAATGACGATAGAATATTTTTGTTCATCATATGTGTTGTTGTTATTGTAAATTAAAAAAAAAGTTGAGCGTAAATACACAATAATGTTTCATGAGCGTCTGAAATTAAAATTTTGACAAAATTCATCAAAATCACGAACATTTGTAAATTATTTCGAGTTAGATATATAGAAATGCGTAATATCTTTACACTTTACATCTAAGATCTTAAATTTTAATAGCAGATTCCTCATAATTTTTTATACTTTAAAAAAAAATATATACAAGGCTCCTCGTAAATTGTTGATAGTGGAAATTAACATAAAACTAACAAAAACGAAAAACCTTAGATACTATAAATTGACATCAAAATATGATCATTTTATAATTTTCTATATTTTATAGCTTCTCATACATTGTTGCAATAGCAGTTTGAAATATATATCAAAAATACTTTGCCACGATTTTCTTTATAAGCATATAATAATCAATTGTCAACAACATTTGTCGAAAATTGGCAAATTATTTTATGGTTAAAATTTATAAAATGTTCAATTTTTATAGCTAAGAATTGAAAATTAAAACACGGTCCCGCTTAAGTATTATACTGTACCACAAAATGTAAATAATAATAATATATAAACGTAGTTTTTTATTTATAGACATTTTAAGTTCAAATTTTTACGAAATTAGATAATTAAACAAATAATAAAATTTTTAGCTATTTTGTTGAAATTTATAAATATATTATTTGTTGGTACTTTTTACATGTATTATTTTATTTTAATATTTTATATTTTATACACACAGTTACATTTTCAATTGAAATTTTTTCGGCAAAACTTAATTTAATCTACTATAGTACTAATGCCTTATAGTAAAATAAATTACGTACTTTAATCATAATAATATTAAAGGCTGACACGTTGTCTTTTCCGATAATCGTTTTTCGTATACAATGATTTTATTTCATTGAATTCAAACTTAACTCATCCATTACAGTGACTTCTCTAGAACCCTAATATACAACAGAAAGTTGCCAACTTTTTGCTCTTTTTTCAACTAATATAGGGTAACATTCTACTGACTAAACTGAACTTCGTTTTAAAATATTTTAATCTCAAACTTTATAATAATATATCTTGTAAAATAAGATAATTTTAAGCTATTTTTAAAAAATTATTTCATATCATTATTTAAAATAAAATAAAAAATCAGTCTTCTTCATCCAGATAAAAAATAGTTATCAAAATCCGACAATTCCGCGAGATCTGAGAATTTATCCTGTGAAGTAATTTTTGTTGATATACTACACCGTATCAACTCCCCCCCTCTAAATTGATTACAGGCAGTAAAATGGAGGAAGAGTATTATAATAATTAAGGTGGTAACTAAATATAAAATATAATTTTAAGATTTTACAGAATTGCGGGAGATTAAACCAGCACCGACTCTTCATAGCATATAATATTATTAATGGTATTTAGTTTTTTTTTTTAATTTAACCAAATCGTGAAACTAATCGGTAGGAATAAAATATTTTTGTGATGACAATACCCACTTTTTTT
>NC_042493.1:59636905-59691272 GCF_005508785.2 Acyrthosiphon pisum
AACACTGCAGCACCTAAATAATATTAAAATGTATAAAATACGATTTTTGGTCGTATCTGCACGTTAAACCGTAGGTAGGACGTATTCAACTATTAACAAAATCTGTTTAAAAACTATACACGAATGCAGTGCAAAGAAAACAATTTTTATTAAATACTGACCTGGTCCTTTTGCGTTGGCCGGAAAACCGTATTGATTTTTTTTAATGTCTTTGCATTGTACAAAAATGTTCCAACTAGTATTGGGAAACAATGATACATTTATAAGAATAATATAATTACCGAGCTACAGATTTATCGAATTAATTGATTATAATATATATTATGAGCATTAAAATTTCAATTTTCTCATAAATAAGGGTTTTTGGTGATTCTTAGATCTTATAAGACCTACTATAGTAGGTTATGTATGCTAAGATTTTTGATAGAAGGATTATAATATGTATGTTTTTCTCCAAGATCCGAGAAGAACTAAAACAGTTTTTATGTTTAGATTTAGATTTGTACAAATTATTTTTAACTTAAACAACAGTGTTGAAGTTCACGGTCTATGATCTGTTAGTCGTAGGTACATATTATTATACGGAGTAGGTAGGTAGGTATATTTCATTCTGTAAATACAAAATAAATATTAGAAATAATGAGTGTACGTAATATTATGGAATACGCGTATTTGTATACGCAAACATAATAATAATACCCATTTACAATATTTCAGGCGTTTTTTTTTTTTAAAAAGTTTTGTGATGAAAAAAAAAATATATAAGTATTGTATTTTTGAAATAAAACGTAAACGTAGGTAAGTAAAATCGTGATTATATTCTCTGCTTACATATTATAATAGTATTTTATTAATGTTTATCCTAAGAATTACAGAATAATAATAATATCAAGGGTTGAATATTATTATTATTATTATTATTATTTACTTCAACGTTTTTCATAAAAATAACTTTCTTTAATCATTAGTTTCACGAAAGCGTGTTTACCAGCTTATACATTGCAATAATTCAAAACTGTCGTATTGGATTAGTTTTTGATATAGACAAAAAAAAATAAAAAAAATACGAGCCGTTATTTTAATTATAAAAGTTGTACTTCTGCTCTCTGTTGTGCAGTATTATGAGAGAGAAAAGAAAATGTTAAAAATAAATGTGCGTGGAAAAAAACTGCTAAAACTAAAACCGAAACATTTTCGAGGTCTAAAAGTTATATTTTAATCAACATTAATCAGATCACATACATCTGTTTTGTGTGTGTTTTGCAGTATTTTTTGATATACATATAAATTGTAAGTAGGTACAACTGCGGAAATTCAAATACAAGGACGAAGACGTTTTTTTATTCGTCTAAAATTAGGTGCGATTAAATATATTATATTGTACACTACGACAATTTAAATTTATAATCACTAGCTGTTATGGTGTCGTAGTCACTCGCCAAGTACACGAACCCGCAACAGTCAAATACGCAGGTTAAATTAATTATATGATTGATCAGTAGTTGAATGATAGAATCACATACAACCAGCTACCTTCATACCTTCCAATCTACCACTAACCTATAACTTTCAATTAATTTAATTAACATAAATATACATAATACTGTTTTACATATTATATTATTATCGAGTGCGCATAACACAATATAAATAAAAATTGTTATTTTTTTGAGTGTAGGTACCACTACATATAGCAATATGGAAAATATTGATTTTACAAACATATTTTGTTTTGTTTTGTTTTTTTTTCGTTTCGAAAAATACTTTTTGGAGTAGTTTAAGTGCTCTAAAAGTTTTTACACAACCCCTTGATTGATTGGAAAGTGAACACAGCTTGTGCTGTAGACAATTCAATAAGTTAGTCGATTTCTAGCGTAGTGTAGTTTTGAAAATATTATTCGAAAACCTGTAGAAATAATGATATTTTGGATGTAAGTACCCACATGGCCACATAAAATATTGAATTCTGCAAAATGGTTAAACTTTGAAATTGTAATTAATACTTTGAAGAGATTAATGTGTTATAAAATATATATATTATATAGGTTAGGTTAGGTATATTATGCGTTTTGATTGATAATCGACACAGTAGAACGAACAGAAATAATTGTTTTGTACACCTATTTTGGTTCATATAGGTATTTATTTGCACTTATATCATATATATTATGTATATTATGAAATTTTGTATCATATCCCGTGTTTATACAATAGCAAAAAATATAGGTTTAATTTAGAAAATTTAAAATCTAAATTTCTTAAAAATTATATTAGCATTTGATATTTTAATTTTTAATATAGAACTAATAAGATGTGTTTGAATATCAGTATTTTATTTTATTATTTTTAACTAATAAACAATAATTTTTACTTTTACCACAAATTGTTATTTACAAACGGAATTTATTTTTAATTTTATATTTATTAAAAACCGTTTATCATTAAAATAACTAATAACAATTTAATATAATTAATATTTATCAGGTAAAATGTACAACTAATTAATTTACTGGAGGTAATCATTTCGTACTAATTAATGCATTATAGACTTGCAGTTTGAATAAACTTAAACTCAAAGTGTCTCATAATTAAATATCTACTTGTTAAATTTCGGAGTATTTTTATTATAATAAATATAAAATATGTGTTTATAATAATTATAAGTGGGTCGTATTTTTTTAATGTAATTTTTTCACGCAAATTAGGTTATTATTTACAGCAGAAATCAATGTAGGTAGGTATTTAAAACTTAACAATTAATTCCGTTGCTTATATTTATTGGATAATAAACACCTACTTCAAAAGTAAAAATGATTATAATACTTATGATTTAAAAATACGTATTTTATGTAAATTTGATTTAAATTAAATCGTATTTATAAATGTCATGTACAGCAGATAGGTTGCATGGTTGCTATGCACCGTATGGTAATATATGTATTATTTATTCTAAACTACATTTGAAAATGCTTATTTATAAAAAAAAAACTATTTGTTCAATATTCAGTATTTTTACATAAACATTTCTAAAAAAAAAAATATTCAGTTTCATATTTTGATATTAAAAAAGTTTGCAACCGTTTAAAAATACAAAAATAACTGCGGGTTCACCACATACACATCATAAGGGTGCATACAAATAAGGATTGTTGTGTATTTAACATTTTTTTTTATTTTAAGAATATATAAACCGTAAAAAAAACGAATAATTTCCGTCGTAACGAGTGGTGGTGTTCACTTTTCCCCGCGGTTTAAAGAATCACCTCGTGAATTAAATACGTTCTGAGCATGACAATACTAAATATTATATATTATTATTATTATTATATTGTAGTATTAAAATCAAATTGTTTTTTTCTGCGTGTGTTGTGTTAAGCGTCACAATAACACTTTTCATACGCGAAAACTAAAAAACGCGTGTAGAATACAAAGGACGAGGGGTGGCTCTATTATTCTTTCACCTTAACGCGTATAAGACAGTGTTATATTATTATTTTTAATTTAAGAGAAATGATAAATCTTCGTTTTCGAAAAGCAATTTTGTAGGAAACTCTGTTTACAATAGTGTTCATGTCGTTTTCAAAATTGCAAGTGTTCTCAAAAAAGAATTGTGAGTAATGATTTTTTGTTTTAAATTCATCAAAAATGTTTAAATACAACGAGTAGATACCCACATATTATATTGTATAAACATATTATGCATTAACAACAGTTTTGTTGTCGTCGTTCATAAAATTGTATATTATTTTAGCGTATCAAAGTTTTAAATACCTATACGGATATACCTATATACTTTTTAATAATGGCCGCAGAGTAATAATATTAGTGCAATACCTATAACAATGCCTAATATCAACTAGAAATTTGTATAAATATAACACAAGAAGACATCTTTGCTCACGAAATACGACAATAAATAAATCGAAAAAAAAATTATTAATCAAAAATCGGTAGGATATTTATTTTATTTCGGATGGATTCGCGTATGGTTTTTAAATGGATTTTTTTTCTATTATAAATCTATTATAAATATTATATTGTTTTCGTAGTGCATTTTGCAAGTGTTTACTTATAATTTATCAGTGTTAAACTGAGGGTGAGCATCCCTAATTGCGCTAATGGACTCCTTGAGATTGTTATATTCGAAACAAAAATAAAAACATTTGTTCATATAATACTTTAATGTAGTTCACAATTTTCTTGAAAAAGTATACTCTGACATTTCAAAAAATAAACGTATGAATTACAGTCATAAGCTGAGTTAAAAAAATACTAATTTTTTGGTACTTACACGTTCTCAATAATATCTCGAAAAAGTGTGACGACGTAACGTGTATTACACTATTTTAAAATGTACCTGTATAATACATAATATTAGGTATATAAGTAGATACGTATAATGTAATTTATTTTTAAATAATATTTAATTATCGTCATCAGAAAATCGTTTATATTCGAAATCAAAAACACTCATCTCATAACTCGTAAGTACGATTATTATTAATCTATTATAATTGTTATTATGCTAAATTCACCATAGATACCTCGTACTCGTACTATAATATAGTATAATGTGAAAATTTCGAAATCATATATGCGGGAAAATTCAATAATCATAATATAATGTGAATTGTCAAGTTGATAATAATCCACGAGCTTCATCAGTTAATCATTTACCTACACTATTTGGGTACCCATCTACTTATACTGCAGCTATGATGTTGTTTGTATTAATAGATACGCTTTGTGTCACCATCGTATATACGCGTATAATATTATCTGTAGTTCATAACTGTGTCGAGTGTTGACATTTTGTCTACTGCAGTATATATAAATATATACACAGAAAGTAACAAATAGAACTGACGAATCAAATAACTTTTGTTATCAATATTTAAACATTATTATTGTTTTTGTTTTTGGTAATTATGGACGCTTGCCCTACAAGTACCTAAAGTATAACTTTTATGTTTATTTTAATACAGAAAATAAAAAATATTAAATTTTTTTGGAAAAATTCAAAATAGCCAATTCGTAAATTTAATCTTTAGACAAATGTTGATGGAAGGTAATAACGTTTATTTGAGTCAATTAGTATATTTTTTACGATTTTTTAAAATATCAATACCTATTTTTTTGGAGCAAAGTAATTTGAAAGGTTATAACTTTTTTATAATATTATTTTTGGTATATTTCTCAAATTATTTTTTATCCATATTATTTTCATAATTTTTGCCATACGTTTAACAAGTTTTAATATTTTTTTATTTGCCAAATTTTTCTGTTGTACACTGTTTACTAACAGATGTCAGTGTGTCAATTAAACATGAATCTTCTTCAATCCATCGGAAAAATATTCAGATTGGTTCTGCTTTTATAAACATTCTGGCCCAACTCACAATGTCGTTCACAATTTTATTTTCTCGAAAGTACTATGAAATTCCAACACAATAAATGTATACATTACAGTCGTGAACAGAGTTTAAAAAATATAAATTTTTCGATACCTACACGTTCTCTATAATACCTCTAAAAATGCGTATTATAGTAATTTAAAATGTACTTATATGACACACTTATTTTTAAATAATATTTCATTGTCGTTTGCAGAAAATTGTTTATATTGTTTAAAACTAAATTGTTTGTACTTACATTTTTTATACGAAATCAAAAACCCTTGACTGGTAAATACCTACGATAATTATTAATTTATTTTAATCGTTATTGTGCTATAAAGTTATCATAATAACTCCCTACACTATTTGGGTATCCAGGTTAATTACTTCTTTTACTGCGGCTATGATAATGTTTGTATTAATAGGTATGCTTTAGGTCACCATTGTTATACACGAGTATTACATTTTACCTTTGAAGAGCTACAGTTCATAATATTGTTGTGCTGATCAATTATTTATTAGTATTTGATACAATAAACTACCTTTCAGAAATGTTCTCTTGCTTTACGACGATACACTTTTAGATACAATAATTTATTTTTATTTTTAATTTGTCATGTAAATGAAATATTTCCAAAAAATAAATTTCATGAAATTTTAACACCCTATTAAGTATACATACAGTTTATTCAAAATTCTATTTCATTATCGTCTACAAAACACCGTCTTTATCGTTTGTATACCGTTTTTATTCGAAATCAAAAACATTCGTCTCGTAAGTACGATTATTATTAATTAATTCTAATTGTTATTATTATGCCAAAGTTATCGCATAAGGTGGCTACTCATACTTTAATAGTATTATGTTAAAATGTCGAATTCGTATACGTGGAAAAATACAAAAATCATAATGTGAATCGTCAAGTCAATAATAACTCGCGAGTGCCATGGGTTATTAATTTACCCGCCTACACTATTATAGCTATGATATTGTTTGTATTAATAGGTGCGCTTTATGTCACCGCTGTTTTACAACACATACGTAATATATTTTACCTTTGAAGAGCTGCAGTTCATAATTGTGTCGAGTGTTGACATTTGGGCTACAGCGTATTTATATATACTAGCAGATGTCGCATAAACGTGAAGTATATTATTATATTATTATTATATACACGTGAAAATAATATTAAAATGAGTGACAGTAATTGCGACAATGGCACAACAGCGGACCGAGGAGAGTGGTGGTTATGTACGCGGTACTGTGACCGTGTCACAAGCATTTCGGTGTTTAATAATTTCGTTTATCTTTCAAAAGAAATTAATTTCAACTTAAACGCATTTAAAGTTCATGCGTGTGAGCCTTTGCAGTAATTGAGAGTTCTTTTTGATAAAACTAATCTGGATATTATACTCGCCGAACCTGATGCGAGAGGATAATAATTATTATTGTTATACTCTAGGTCAATGATTAATATTGACATCATAATATGACACTATTACAATGATGTATATTGTATATATATATTTATTTATTATTATTGAAAACCAATTTTACATCTCGTATTTTATGAAATCATCGACAATAATAATCATTGTGTACCGTTTCGGTTTAAATGTTATTTTCTTTATTTTAAACGCACCTTTAAATATTGTAATTTCGTAAAAATAATAATAAAAAAAAAAAATATAGCGATAATTATCAATGTAATATTATTTTGTTTAAAATACAAATGAAATAAATAAATAATATAATATAAACATTATAATGTGTACAAACAATATTATTCGACCATTTTGAATAATAATTTCTTAAAAGCAAGCGTGTATAAATACAAGGAAAAAGAATAATGTAGGCACAATGAAAATAATAAGAAGCCTTTTTCGAATAAATTGTGTTTATTTTATTTAATAATAAATACGAATTTAAAATTTTTGATTTTCAATATTCAAATTATTATTTTGTTTGCAAAATATAGAAGTAAATAATAAAAATATTTAATTTCTGATTTTTATTATTGGGTTGAATGTGATGACGTAGGTAGTAGATTTTATGTATTTTGAAAATCATTTTATTGACACCGAAAGTATATCGAGAGTCTTACATTGTAATACCTAGGTAATCATAACATTAAAAAAAAACCATAGAAATTCCTATGCTTTACTGCAAGTAGGTATAAGTAAGTTAAGTAAATATTTTTTGAGTGTAACTCAAATCATTGAAAATTTCATTTGTAATGGGTAATAATAATAATAATAATATGATAAATTTTAATTCATTGATAAATTATTGTATACGAATACAATTCTAAGCGAAGGAGAACTGTCAGTCTCTGTTTCTATGGATATTTTATAATGTATCTAGGTATATAACTATTATCAGAAGTTATTATTGCTATAAGCAAACTACTACTTTTAGTGCGGTATGTTAGGCTTAATTTTCGCCAAGAAATGTGGATCACCTAGAATTTTAACCACCATTTTTTTTCCTTTAACGATTGTTTTATTTAAATTCTGATTTTTTTGAATTTTTATGTATACTTCTTATCATCAGTTATTTAGATAGATATACTATTTACACAATACGATTTCGTTTAACATTTATTATAATTTAGTACCACCATAACTGGAGTATTCTGTATCCTTGTTTTTTTAAATGAGACACAATCATTTTTTACGGTAATTTGCTGGGCAGATGATTTTATCAAAAATGTTGGTTTTTCTACGAATCAAAATTGAAACGAGTACTTTCCTAGTTATTAAAATGTATAGGCTAAATCCAATAATCTTGGAAATGATTATATGCAAATATAATATATTATGTATAGGTACTATAAGTACTTAATATTGAAAGTCTAGTATATTTTACTATACCAGGGTAAGTTTTACAAATTATAAAATGTCGATGGCTTAATATTAATTACTAAAATGCTCAAACTATCATAATATTATATTCTATACCACCTAAATATTACAGAACTTTTAGCCTTTATTCCTAAGGAAATTTTATAATTTATTTATATAACTATTAATATAGTTATTTTTGTTAGGTAGGTATAAGTAATACAGTGTGTTAAACTTATTTTTTTGTCAAAAAAATGTATAGCTTATATGGTAGTTCACTGAGCATTTTTATAACCATGTTTTTCCTTTAAAATTTGTTTTATTCAAATTCTGCTTTTTGGAATTTTTAAATATACTACATATCATCAATTATTTAGATGGATATACCATTTAAACAATAAGATTTTGTTTACCATTTATAATTTAGTACCCTGTGTCCTTATTTTTTTTTTAAATTAACCACAATATTTTTTACTGTAATTTTCTAAGCATATGATATCACTAAAGAGGTTAGTGTTTTTCCGAATCGAAATTCAAACGAGTACTTTCCAAGTTTTTCAAATATATAAACTAAATACAATAGTCTTTACACAAAAATATAAAATATACATACATAATATGTATACCTAATATCCAGAGTCTAGTATATTTTATTATAACAGGACAATTTGTATAAACTATGAAATGTCGATGGATTAATATTAATTACTAAAATGTTCAAATCTTTATAGAATATTCCATCTATAATCTATATTCCCATATATTCCAAACCCATTATCATGAACCTACAACTACAACTGTCCTTGATACAAAAAGTTAAACAACTCAACAACTACTAGTTCAAAATTCGTAGGTTTATATTATTATTAAGTACCTCATAACTATTTGAAAATATCATGGCCCCTCAAAAATTCAGAAAATTATAGTTTAAAATAAATACCTGTTAAAGAATAAAATAGGGGGTGAATATGCTTGACAAATGACAAGTCATCGAGTATTACATCGTATCGTTATTATTAAATAAATTATTATATAATACCATTGTTACTAACTATTATACTGCAACTGAATACCTAACCCATAATTACTAAATAATGGCGGGCGGCGTGAATAGGTTTGAGGCATATACATAATATATAAATACCTTAAAATGAATCTAAATTATTTGAAAACTCCTTATCTAAAGAATATAATAATAGATATAGAGACGTTATATTCGAAATTATCAAGTCCTTATACGTTCATTGTAAAAATTAAAACCTGAAATGTCTGTAAAAAATAAAATAAAAATATTGCTTATCTACCTATATAGTTTTTATATTTTCAAATTTCTATAAGAAATTTCAAACATTCTATTACGAGGTACCATAACAGATATTACAGACAGATCAGATTGTCAAGCTTTTTCAATCATAAAATATACATTTTTTTTTTTATAGAAAACAAAACGAAAATAAATATAAAATGCCAAATGCATATATATTAACAGCTTACAATATATCAAAGCATTTTGAAAATTTCATCATTAATTATAGCCTTATAGGAATTTATAATTCATATCTTTTTGAGTTTTCATGAATAATATTTCTTGAATAATAACAAAAACCCACTTAAGGAAAGATGTTTATTATAATTATTTGAATATCAACTGTGGTAAATTTTATATAATAATTAAAAACTTCAAACGCTCATAAAAAATGTAGCTGCTTTTCTATTTGGATTTATGATAACCTATTTTTAAATTCTTGAAAAAGAATTCACGAGTAATCTTTTATTAAATCATTAATCCTAAAGGATATAAGTATTTTGCAAATTGTCATGATTTTGGAAAACATTTTAAATTCAAAAGCTCTTAAAAAAATAAAATATTTTTTATGTATTTTTGATTATTATAAAACTGCTATAATAGATTATATTCTTATAAGAAACGTTGTATTAAATTTCTTGTTTTTCGCCTAGCAAACTCATATTTCATTAGACTTAAGTTGAAAAAGAAAAATATAGTCAAAGTCGATATATCAAAAATATCAATGATAATAACACAAAAAAATACAAGATATTATTTTTAAAATGTTATCATGTTTAAAAAATGTAAACATAAGAATATTCGGTTAAAATTACAATTATACGAGGGTAATTCATTTTTGAATAAGAATTACTAAAAAACAAAATGGTTACACAACGGAAATCGTTTTTCCGTATTTTTGTATTGTTGTTTTTCTTGATGATTTTTAAGTCTTGGGAAGTTTTTAATTTTGACCTGACATTGTACTATATATCCAATACGCTACCTTCCATAAACCAACCTTAACATTGAGGATTGAAGCATTTTTTCTGATTTAAAAATATATGTCTACAGATACACACGCGCACACACACCCACACACTAAAAAAAAAATATAAAAACACACCATCGTAAAACCAATACATTTATCGCTCCACTTAGAATCTAAAATGGACACGGATTGTCTTTTTTCACATTCCCCGAAGTAGTTTCGTTTAATATAAAATTCTGAAATGTTCAATAAATGTTCTGTAAATGTGTTAAAATTTAAAATAACTATTATAAAGAAATTTAAAAGTGATTTCCGAAATAAATAGCATATTGTTTTAATAATCAGTTGAATAATAATTTGAAGAAACACTTCAGCGTAATTTAATTTATAAAAATTCATAATGTTAATTATTTTATGAAAACAATAATAATAATATAATATAGCTAAATTATGTGAAACGATAATCATGGTTTTATGATTCACTCGTAGTGTTGAACCAAATACATAATAATATAATAGCTTAAATTATGATGAAATATTCTAATATTGCGGTGATGGTACAATTATTTTTGATAAATTTATTCAGTGTTAAGTCTTAAAATGTGGATGCAATGTTAATCATTATTTGATGTGTTTCCTGATTTTAATATTTATTAGTTTTTATCATACTGAAACTATGCATAATACTAATTTATATCATTTTTAAAAAATTGGTGAACTACAAGGTGTAAAAACACGTTAGTACAAGTGAATTCTTATCGAAATCGTTTTTTGAACGCGTTGATTTATCATTAAAATTACAATATATAATAATTCAACCAAATCCTGCGACAAGGTGAACGAAACGAGTACGTTGGCATCCATTTTTTTTAATATCCTTATTCACTATTCCGGTATCGATATATTATATACATTATATTATATAGTTGATTTTATAAATTATGAGATAAATAATACTTGTTATAAACGATTTTGAAGGGATATTTCATATATTTTATTTTTACTGCCAATTTATTTATTTCCTGATAAATGTTCATTTCATTTTTATTATTTTCAAATAACCTTTCTAAAAACGCTATAACAATAATTTTATAACTATATACTAACGCAAATATAATCAATAAAAATAATAAACTTTAATTGTGTTTATTTTAATCGTATACGTTATTATGATAACCTCGATTAAAGTTTTATAATATTTTATGATAATATGTTTACGTATTTAGTAGGTAGGTACACAAAGTTCGCCAAGCAGCATACTCCGTTTTTCTTTAAAAATTATTTAATTCAAATTGTGATTTTTGGAACTTTTAAATATACTTACTTCAGAGCCATATTTCCAAATATTTAAAATGTTTATACTATTTAATGAGTATTCTGCTGTAACAGTACTAACGTCTTTTTTCAAATGACATCAAATTGTTCACAACTTTTTTTTTTTAATTCTTAATCTGGTGACTTTTTTAAAATGTTGTTGTATCTAAATTTAAACATGTGGATTTTGTGATATTTACCTTTGTGTGTACTAAGGATAATAGGTCTACGATGATGGGATTGGATGAAATGCGGGAGCAAAGATGATTTTAACTGTTAGTAAGTAGGTAATCAATATTAATACCCCAACATTTCATAGTTTTTTTTAAAAAAATTTCATAAAATCATAAATACTAGATCCAATGTTACATCAGTTTTATATTTTTGTAAGACTATTTTTACGGACTATAATTATCTCATGAGTATTGTATACATTCTAATAACTCGGAAACTACCAGTTAAATTTTGATTTAAACACATAAACATTTTTAAAAAAAAAGGTCATCTACTTAATAATTTATATTAAAAAAGTTGATTTTCATTTGAAAAAAAAAAGTTTTTATCACCTGTCAACACTCCAAAAATTGTATACATATCTAAATAACTAAAATTATGGTTCTTATAAGCATACTTTAAAATTTAAAAAATCCGAATTGAATAATTAATTGAGTATTAAAATAAAAAAAATGGAAGTAAGCATGCTTGGCGAATCACTGTATATATAATATAGATAGCATGTATAACCCTTTGTGGACTGACGGGACTTTTATGTCTGTCCCAAAATAAATTAGTTTAAAATTAAATACTAGTATACGACGGTTGTTATTGTCTGATGGGACTTCTATATCCATATTCTACAAACAAAATTTATTATGGAAGAATAAATGTTAGTTATCATAATAAAAAACACATTTTCATTTTTTTTAATGTTTTCATGGTGTCGTCTTGAAAGGAATAACCTAAAATTGATAAAATATTATTTACATACTTATTCATACAATTCAATATATTATTATAACAACAACAATTAGAATTAAATTCCTTAAAAACAAAATAAATATAAACAGTTGAGAGAATTTTATCCACCTAACATCTACCGAATATTAAGAGAATTTATATAATAAAAACATAATATATAATCATGAGTAATCACTATAAAACTAATAGAGTTCTGATGCATGCGTATAAGTATTCCAAACTGCATATTTGACCTATATTTTTGAAGATCATTTTCTAAATAGTTCTTTTAAAAAAAATTAGGGTTATGACGAAACTACGTAAAACTAGGTCAGTATAAGACGACTATACTACTATATATTTCTCAAAATAATATATCCATTAACAGCACACGTTAAATGATTTAAGTACAGTTTAAGAATTTCACGAGACAGTAACGATATAATTAAATTTAAGCAAAATGTACGTATTTATTTTTCAAGAATATGTGTCATAATCTAAACTACTAAATTAAAGTACCTACCGTTGTATTGTCATAAACCGCATGTATGACATTAAAGTTTAATGATTAAACTACATAAACGACAACGGGATAGAAGGCTGGGGATGAGATCAAAGTGAAGCCTGAAATCACCAGCTTATCGTATACAACGCAACGTTGTCCTTATTACAACGACGATATAATAATATAGTAATATGATTTAATTCAATAAATTTTCATTATATTTAATTGACGACATTAATGTCTCTAATTTATTATTAGGTACGCCAATAAGAAAGTATAAACATAAAAAATATCGACTTCTATTATAGTGTTGGCAAAACATTATAACCTATAATATTATAATGTTAATAAGACATTCAACGACTTTTAACAATATTTAAGACCACTGACAATAATATCATCATGTCATCCGCTCTTAATTCATCCCTAACAAAGTAAACGCCAAGGCGGTTGAAAATGATTTTAAAAAAAAATCATCAAGCCAAAAGGACAATAATATTATATATTCTTTTAGATTCTGAGTGGAGCAACTACTCTATAGATGAGTGACTGTTCGCGTGGTGAGGCAAATGCGACACTCATTTTTTTAATAAAGCCTTTCAATGTTTTATCACATTTAAACAATTGTTCATATCACGTGTTTTATAATTTTAATGTTTTTAAAAAAATTTTTCTTTAAATATTAGTTATTTCAACTAACGAATAATTACTCTAGGCTCAATCTACTTAAGCGACGAGATCAAAGTGAAGTACGAAATAGCCAGCTTAACGTGTATCTACAGGGCAACGTTGTGCCAATTACAACAACAAAATAATATAATAATATACAATTTAATTCAATCAATTTTCATTATATGTTATTGGCGACATAATGTCTCTAATTTATTATTACTCCAATAAGAAATTTGAAAATGTCGACATTTATTATAGTATTATTATAATGTCAATATGACATTCAACGACTTTTGGTCATATTTAAGACCATCGATATTATAATGTCATCGACTCTTACCTCATCCGTGACAAAATACATGACACCCGTGGACTATGATTTAAAAAAAAAAAAATCTTCAAGCCCAAATGATAATAATATGATATTTTCATTTAGATTCTGAGTACAGCTGGTTGTTCGTGGGATGAGGCAATTCTAGAATCACCTGTTTAATATAAAAAAATATGGAGATCAAATTCTACACTTATTTATACTATTTTAAGACGCGTGTTCTCTAATGGAATAAATGATTAATATAAAAAAATCATTTACAAATATACGATAACATAACCGCAGTTTTGACATCGTTGCGTCGTTTTTGAGAGTCTATCGATCGGTACAAAAACGTATAAAATAGCTTTGAGGGTGAAAAATATTGACCGTGATAAACGTTAGTTCTGCAGCAGTAATACGCTAAATGACACGATTTCACCAAAGGGTAAACGCCGTATCTTCCCAATTCGAAAAATATTCTTATCACATCTTATTCTTTATTATACGCATTTGTACGCATTGAAGCATTGTACGCATTTAGTATTCTCTATAACTATAATTTTGTGACTATGCCGTGTTTTATAGTTATTGTTTTGAGCTTTTTTTTATCACACGAATTTAGGAAATATCCACAACATTTTTTTTTATTTTTATTTATTTTACAGTTGCACCTAGGTATTATAATAATAATGTCCACGAGATGCCAACAGCTCAAGTTAAAGCTAAAATTTGTATATTTACAATATTATAGTCATTCTCGATATTATGTCTTTATTAATTTTGACGAATATGTTTTTTCTAAAATAGGTATTAGGCGTATACCGTACTATATTATTGTTTTCTACCTGCATCTGTGATTCCGGACATTTCATGTAGTTTTTCTGACATTATAATGATATAATATTCCATTTTGCAATGTCCATTGATTGCAATAATACCATTGATATAATACGATTTTGTCCATAAATAAGATATTAATTATCTCAACAAAACAAATTATTAAATCGTTTTATATTTTATGACTTTGTGTAGGTCATTGAAACTTGTCTTCACCTAAAACCAAAATGTCGTAAAAAATAAAAATAAAAACAAAACAAATAATTAGAAATTTGTTTTGGTAATTAAATGGAACTATGCATTTGAACACAAAAACTATACAAACATTGACGGAAGTGGCGTATAATAAATATATAATAATATAAAAGCATAGGACCTATAGAACGTGTTATGATATAAAAAATAATTAGAAATCAATTTTTATAAATATATTATATTAATAAATGAGTTAAATGGGTATCCGGTGGTTTCCTGTGTAATGAATAAGTATATAATATATTTTAGAATTAAAAATAATATTATGTAAAATGACCTGAGAAAATATTTACTTATTTAAATTGATGGGCTGGTGAAATTATTTCTATTAGTAGTCATTTCCCCAGTGTAAATTTATAAATCTTCATAACACAATCAACGCATAGCTACTTTTTTTTAGACAATAATTTATGTTTTATATAATATTATTTAACTTTATCCGCACAGAACAACAAAATAAATATATGGTATACATATCCATGTCTTGTGATATTATACTAACATTTAAAAATGAAACCGTACGAATAATCGAATAGGCCTCCCGCGTTCTACTAGAAAAATGAATTACTGAAACAACGGTGAAATATAATAATATTAGGTCGGAAGGCGTATTCGTTTGAAACGATTAATTTTTTAGTTTCGACAAACCTCGGGAAAAATAATGTATAAAAATACAAGCGTACGCGAAATACATAATAATATACGAAGTCCCACACGCGCCGCAGTACAATATAACAGAAGTACAAGATTTTCTATTCAACGAAAATATTTTGGCATTATTTGGATCAACACGCGCATCGACATCATCACCGTGGTTAGTAAAACATTTCGTGATTATAAGCTAAATATTTGCTCGAAAAAGAAAACGCGCGGCGGCGAAACGTTAACGTTATTTGTCTATAGTTTCGAGTGTTTGTTTTTCTTTCCGAGGCAGACGAAATAATATTGCGAAATAACACGTTTATTAGTCGCCGGAGCGGGCGCGCGTGTGTAGATTTTGCGGAGGGCGGGCCCCACCATAATATACTAATGTGTTTATAAATATGAAATAATGGCCGTTTGTCGTTGTCATCCCTTTGATGTCTCGGGAATACGGGAAAAATGATGAGGAGCAACGCCGCTTGTGATGTTAACGACGGGTACGGCGTGGCGGCTGCAGTAGCGGGGCCCGCCAAAGTCGCAAGCGTAGAACGATTTGTGCGGTCTCGCGATTGTGAAACGGCGGCGGTGGAGGTGTGTGATCCAGTAACATAATTTTGCGCGCAGTGGCATGGGGCGTGAGGGGGGTCCACAATTGTTTGGAGGGTGGGGGTAGTTTTGGATAGATGCAGCAGCAGCAGCAGCAGCAGTAGTAGCAGCAGAAGTAGCAGCAGTAGCAGCAGTGGCAGCGGCAGCGGCAATGGTACATGCGATGCTGTGGAGGAGATGACTGGTCGGATTGGTGTCAAGGAATGGTGGAGGACGAGAAAGGGTGGACAACGGTAGCAGGGGTGGGAGCCGTTTTAATGTAGGTCAAAAGGACAAGGCGCCTCCCCCCTCCGTCCACTCATCCACTCCTCGCCTTTTTGAACGCTCACACACACGAGCGCAGCGCTTGTGCGCGCGCACACACACTATACAAACTGGGAATGCATTGGCAGAGACCACCCTAACCTCAATAGTTCTCATCTTCTTCCCCGCCGCCCTTCATCACCCACCACCAAAACCCTCCCCGTGTCCTCATCCCAGCCACCTTTAGTCTCGATGTTTATCCCAACTGACACGGTTTGGTTTGCCATCTTCCTGCTACCCCCCCCCCCTGCACACTCATACCACCGCACACATCCCGCCACACTCGGATTCTCCCGATCCCGCCGACCGCGCTTTATCTACCAAATCTGTCCCATAAAGTTTTGCCCGTTTGCTTCGACGTGTCCAATAATAATGGTAATAATACGTTACACGCTACACCTCGGGTACTCTGTCTTTCTTCTTATAAGTATCCTATGACTCGCCGCCAACACCGCCACCAGACCGCTTTCCCCGTGTCCTATCGTCCACAGACACACACTCCAAACTGCAAATGTATTCCATCGGTTAATCGATAATTTCCCTTTTTTATTTTTATTTTTTTCATATATATGTGTATGTGTATGCAGTATGCGCGTGTTTATTTATTTTTCTTGCCACCGCTCACTCCTCTATCCATGGTGGCTCTCCGTCTCTGTCGTCTCCATATAATATATTATATTCTCTAGCACGTATATATAAACATCCATGCTCATACTTATCTCGTCCTCCGCCGTTGAATATAGTGACTATTTCCTATTTCAAACAGGTCGTCTCTGACTTGATGAGATGAACGACGCAATGTGCTTGACGTCCAGTCTCGCCGACCACGCAGATTGCTCTTTTAATGTGTCAACATAAATCACACACGCACGTCTTGGAAAGAAAAAAATAATTGGTTATGACTTATTCATTAAATGTCTAACGGACATAGATGTATAATACGTAAATAATAAAGCGTTAAAAACAACCGTAATTAAAATGTTTGAACCCGTATATAAGTCTGTATAATAGGTATAGTTAGGTACATTTATATGCTATAATAATATTATATAAACTAATCTCATGAAAACAACTAACGACCGTCCAAATACGAACTCCCGCACCGTCATCCATATTTTAAAAATTACTATAATTAATTTTTAAAACTCAGTCAGAGTCAAGTTGATGTATGCTTCAGGTTAACTACCTACTAGTATATAAATGGGAAACAAAGTTTTCAAAAGTTTCTACGAAATAATTTGCACTTAAGATTTTCTTCTGAAAATCGAAACTTTAGACACCTATCTTCTGAAATACTTGATGAATTCGCAGAATACTCAGAAATAACTATGTCTCAGATTTGCTTTTTAAACTTCCTAATGGTCGTATTTTAGGCCAAAGTTTCGTATTTATAAAGTTATACCTAGCTGAGAATTTCGTGCTCAGTTTAATTAATTGAAATTTTAATTTTTTGTTCAAAAAGGATCGGGTCTTTGAAATAATATTTGAAACTGGGCGATTCTTGATGTGACAAAAAAACCCGCACACTATTTCACTATGAGTAATATTCAACTACCAATATGGTAATTAAGTTTTTGATCTATGTGGTTGTTTGACAGGCTGTCGACCCAGCGTGCTGTACATTTGTATTTACTGCATATGCATATTCCGAATAAATCATTCAAATGACGACACAAAACCACCCATAACCAATTACATACATGTCGTACACAGGAGGCTAATTCTAATTAAAACTATATGCTTAAAAATGAACGTTGCATTATCAATATAACAGTTGGAAAACAAAATTCATGTTTTATAAATTTAACGTTTGGCGTGTATAGTGTAAAATTTTATATTTATCGTGGAGTTTAAAATAGTTTTGGTATTCTGAAAATTAAAAGCAATTCAAAACAAACCTTTTATGAAGATATTAAATGAAATGCAATAAAATGACGTTTCATATTATAAATCACCTAAAATGTAGTTTAGAAAATATTCTGTTTTCAACATTATAATAGCATTATATGATGTACCTACTTCAGGTTACTATAGTAATAATATGGTATTATATATATAACCATATTATAATATGGTATTATATATATAACCATATTATAATATGGTTATGAAAATAGTATAATCATAATATGACTAGGTAATGAACGAAGAAATTTTTTTTGTTTTGCCAATTAAAAATATAACGTCAAGATTCAATTATATTATTATATTTAATATTATCAAACAGAAAAACATATACAGTTTGTATTTAATTTTTGTAACAAAAATGTTTAAATTAGTAGCTACCAAAAGTCTTACTATTAATTAAATCCGCCTATACAACTATTATAAAAGGGCCGTTTTAAATCACAACAATGATGATGTATACGTTATAAGCAGTAAAAAAACGATAATATGATTTTCCATCAAGCAATTTAACCATTTAAACATTTATTATAAACACATATTATTATGCGTATATAACGTACAGTAAATTTTTTGTGGGCATTTAAATGCATTACAATTGTATACGCCCATAAGGTCACTGCAGCATGAGCAATATTGACGCAAACTACAAGTACATAATTTTACAACTCTCATATCAATTTGAATTTATTACACACATCAATTGCTCAGGATAGTATCCAGGATTTTTTTTTTTTGGGGGGGGGGGGTATTTTAATTGTATACTTAACTATATTAAATATACTTGTGGAGGAAAGGGGGGGATCACAGAACGGGGTTCACACACTCTCCGTTGTAGGAATCAATCTTCATAATAATAATAATAATAATAATAATAATAATAATAATAATAATATTAAAACAAATATGAAATAGAACCACAATATGCGATAACATACTTTTTTTAGATAGCATAATATTATCATTTGTTATATTAAATATATTATTTTTTTTTCATAAAAACAGCTGTTGCAACACCCAAAACAACCATCTGGTTACGCGACTGCATTTACTAGGTTTTTTCCTACCTATTCAAACGCATGTTTATAACATATATGTCAACTACAATATGTCTAGTATTTGCAAGACACTAAACAAAAAATCGTAATTATTGAGAATTTGTCTCCACCCCTATCCTTAGCCAATTCCTAGTTACACCACGCGAAAGAGAGTACGAAATGTAAATGAATTCGAAATATATAAGTATAAAATATGTATGAAACACTTAAATGTTTTTTTTTTTTTAATTGACACTATAATTATAGTAATTATTATGTGCGGCATTCGTCGTAATTGTACATATTGACCTATTGATATTTATTTATTTTTATTGAAATTAAAAAAGTATTACAAAGCTATCAAGATCAAATAAATATAGAATATTAGCAACAAATAAAATTCGAAGTTAATATTTTAATTAATAAGACGGATTAAAATATTTAAATTATGAAATATGTGGCTCTCCGTGAGACTATATAGTTTTCAAAAACTATTTAACCCTTTTAATAATGTCTGAAATTCTCTTTTGATAGTTTATCAAATCGAAGTCTTTAAAGTTATATAAATCTCTTTTTTTAATTAAAAATTTTAAGAATAAAAACTAACACGTTTATTTACCAATATATATATTAGGTATACTTGCATGATTCAATTTCCTTGTGTACATTTTGTTTCTATACCAATAATGGTTAAATAATTTAAATATTTTTTAAATATACTTTTTTATATGGGTGCTTAATGCTTATGTCATAGAACTTATTAATGGTTTGAGAGAATAATGTTTAACTTGATTTAATACTTTAATAAGAGATTACGAACTAATTTCTAAGAATTAAAATACTAATTTAATAGTTATAACTTATAATTCCGTCAGTCTTGTGCTTGTTATAATATTATTAACTAATTATAATAAAACGTTCGTTTTTGTTGGTTGGCTTATTCAATGAAACCATAAATGTTCATTGTATACGATATTATGTAAATAAATGTATAAACACAATTAAATAACTTAAAGGTATAACAACTAAGCATATATATTATGTATAATAATAATATACTATTTATATTTGTTTCCTTTCATAAAATTATAATAACATTCAAATAATGTTAAAATATTACATAAAATCTGAACATCCCATACACCGGGTACACAATACATATTATATCTGCATTATAAGAATTGTTATACCAACTACCCATACATTTTGTTATAATGTTATTAAATTACATTTAAATATAACGCTTATCATTGAATTTTAAATATTTAATTTGAAAGACGCTTTATAGTTTGATATGTTTTTCTTATTTCGATTGCAAATATAATAAGATAACATGAAAAAAAAAATAATAGTATACTGTATTGACATCTTGTTACCACATATAATATAATTCAATTTAAAGCCCGCTAAATGATAAGTTCACGGTAATTTCACAACTTAACGTGTTCACTGTTTAATGTTTTCTTTTGAATAGCGATTGAAAAAGCGACTGAAGGTTTACTGTGGCTACCTATATATAGGTAGGTAACCATCACTACCAAACTGATTTTTGGCTTAGTTCAACAATTGATACCAAATACCTACGAATAGTAGTAAATACGATGTTGTCGTACAATCTTACACGAAATAATAAAATATCATAGCAAACCGTTTTGTAAAAAACATTATTTGATAAGATAATTTCTGCAGATGTTTAGCATCGGGCTTCATAGACATCATTACATTAAGATTATCGTGGTAAAAGAAAAATACTGTTTAAAAAATAAATAATATGTGTGGTGATGTATTTTAAGTCATTAGATGATTTATGAATTCATAACAACGACTAAGTATAATAAAAATCGATTTCGATAAGGACTTGCGTACACCATAAAATTTCTTTAGTTTGCAATTATTGTTCGATAGTTTTTTCTTACAGTTTCATTGATAAAACTAGTAAAAATAACACTTTTAAAGCACTATCGAGATCAAATTTCTATCCAATGAGCCGTCATTAAGTGTATAAAACTTCAGAGCTCTCCTTTTAACAAAAACCTGCTCGTATTATGACATATTATAACTTCTACTAACTAAAGATTTAAAACTGATGTGAACCATATATATATATATATAACATATGATATAAATTATAGTAAAAACAAAAACATATTAACCATCATAATTATTACTAGATAATTTATTATAAACTAATTAATTACAGATTTAGACCAATTTAAAATTCACATTAAGCAATTACTAAAGTCATGTAAGTATTTTCCGTTTATTAACTATACACATTGTTCAGCTATATGAAAAATTATAGATGTTTTAAAAAAAAAAACGGTACCCACTACTACGCGTATCACTTAAAATATTATGGTACATTTAATGAGACGAAAATACAGCCTAATTTTTAATAACTTAATGAGAGGTAAAATTAAATTTTATTTGCTCGAAGAAAATGCTATACAAAAATATTAATTAAACACGCTCGAAATGAAATAAAGCACATTTAGTATTTTCTGTCAACAAATAATATTTATACTTGTTTTTCAAATAGAGGTTTTAAAGTGTCTTGATAATTGTGTAGTTTAAATAAACAACGAAATCCATGAATCAATTTTGATACCAAAAACAATAAAAAAAAATATAAAAATTGAATTTAAGCTTCGATTAAATACACAAATACAGAAATTCAACTTTTATTTTCAAAGTCATGTGTGATTTTGGATTGATATGTATACCATAGTACTATGCTACTAAATAAATTATATACAAAATGCAACGCATATAGGTATAATTATATATATACGTTTTTTATATTTTTATATTAAATACACATTGCTTTAAAACAAATACCATCCTTTTTCCTCAGATTTGTACTTTATTATTCATTTTAACCGTTGACAGGGAAACAATAAATTAATACTTCTCAAATTTTCCGAATTTAAATTAATCTAAATGGTTTTCAACAAATTACTAGTTTTAAATGTTAATAGATAAAATTATAATAATACATTAAAAAATTTACGAAATCGACAGTAACATTGACTTGGACTAGACACTGAGAACACACGCGATAGTGTAAGGTTAATTTTTTTAGTTTTATATACAAATATAAATATGTACAATAACACAGGAAATAATTTTTTAAATAAGTTATATAATGATTAGGGTATTGTGTATTTATTATCAAAGTGACATCTATCGTGATTTAAGGTATTTAAATGGTTCATCTTGAACGTCCAATATAAAATCATTTTCCACTGGGTTTTCTCCAACGTATCCATAATAATATGTTGAACTGTATAAGGGTACAATACGCGTATTTGTTTTCATTTTCCGAACCCGCATAGCACCTATCCATAACATGTACCGCATTTACATAACTAGATATCCTGCAGCTTATATTGTGTAGCCTGTAGGTACCTATTATAATCAGACATATCCTACATAACAACATAGTTTATAATAGCGCGTAGACGTTAGTCGGTATAATAATAATATGTGCAAACAAAATATAACATATTTTAATATATTTTTGTTGGGATTTTATTTCATAGGTAGATGAATTAAATAATATAATAATATACTAAAATAAGTTTAAACACTTGTTTAAAACATTTTCCAAAAATACACAGTCTATATATATACACACACACACACACATACACACACACACACACACACACACACACACACACACACACACACACACACACACACACACACAGACGGACGGACGTTAAAAGGAAAATCAATGAATAAACAAAATAACAATCTCGTGGTAGTGATCTTATCTGACGAAGATCGTACCCAGACACATATTTTAACAGTTTGTTTGCCTTCGGGGTAAACGGAGAGACTTACGCTTTGTGGCACGATATGCTTAAAACTTGTTTGACAACTTGTACACAAAAGTGAATATGAAAACGATACCTACTCATCTGCTGAGTTTTACGCCATATTCTGCAAAATAATAAAAAGGGGATGAATATTTCTATAGAAGTAAGTAGCTATACTTGCTATGCCGCACACAAAATAACAGAAAACGTTCATTATAATAATATATACGTTCAAACGTATTTTTTTTTAGGTATATTATTATAATATTAATTATTTTATTATTGCGAAACCGTAAAAATTTAAAACTAAATAAACTACCGGCGAATCGATACCCACCGGCCACCCACTGCCTCCGCCGTAATCCGACCGAGTAAAAAGTGTACAAACAACAATAATGGAACTGTATTTATATTTATTTTGTATAAATATAAATAGGGTTTGATAATATGACTATATGGGTCACCGGTTTTTATATTTATTTTTTATGAAATCGCTAGAATATTTATCGATTAAAAGGAAAATATTCTTAAATTGACTGATTGTGGAACAAAGTAAATTTAAAATGTATACATAGACATAGATATTATATTATGTTATGTGCTGAAAGTGTCATAACAATATTAGTATGTCAATCGATCGGAAATGAGCAAAAATGTCACTTTGGTTATTCGGGATTGAAAATTACCATTATAGTTTGCTGTAAGTGTATACATAACTCTTAAAATTCTACGTTTTTACAATTCTTACAGAATAGACGTCGAGATAAAAAACATTATTATAATCAAATATTGTATACTTTTCTTTTCACCCTCGCGAATATAATGTAATCATATTTATTTTTTTTCCAGAATATTAATTTATTATATTATGCTTACTTTTCAAATTAAGAAACTTGTTAAAAAAAAACTCGACACAATTGCAGCTGTTGTAGTATTTGTTGTTAAACTATATCGAGAAATATAAACGATACCGCAAAAAGTTTGTCTTAAATATATATATATATATATATATATTATATATAAATTCTCACTACACCGATAACAAATACCTATATGTATCTGAGAAAACAATATTCTCCCGTTAAACAGTATTATAAAAAGCAACGTATTATTCTATACAGCTGTTTTATTTTTTATACGATCGGAGGTAAATTAATTGGAAAACACCCTCCACCCTTGACAAAAACAAATAATGAGTCAGATACAAATAGACGTTAAAAATCGGTTAGGTTAGGTGACATCTTGCAGAATCCGAACAAATGCTCTGCCTCGGGCTCGGCGTTCACCCTCCCGCAAAGAGGTCAAGGTTATTATAAATACTCTATTGATTTTTCATCGATTGTACTCGCGTTTTAAAATATATTCGTTCGCAATGTTTTCGATTTTTTCCGGAAACTATAAAAATTATATAATAATATGAAACACAGTGATAATCGTTAAAGTTCGCTTACAGTGCGTCTTTAATAACGTATATCTATCTATAGTTATTATAGCTGTGCTTAATGCTGTTCATCGTAGTAATGTAATGCTTTTTTTATTATTTCCCAGAAAAAGTGTTTAAAAATTTAAACGGTATCGTCGGAACAATTCGTTGTACACGAAGTTTCACCCCTATGCGATTGAACTATACCGTTTTTGAAGAATTATGCTTTATAATTTTCACGGTATTTTTCTAACAAAAATTAAGTCCCGATTACATAGACTTAATGTTTAAATTCAATATTTATATTTAACTTTATATATTAATAATTGTTCAATACAATATGAATAATATAATACAATTTAGATCATTTGTACTTTTTTAATCATATTATATTTCTTTTAAGACTGTGTAAAAAGTTAATTGAAGTAAATTAATATAAGCACTCTTAAAAGAGTGGTAAACATAATATTTGAAAGAGAATTATCTCAATATCATATTATCTTATACGCCTCAGTGCTCACACAAAACAATAGGGTCTCCAAGAATTGAGAAATATCTGTGTCCAATTGTTACTATTTACATAATATTTTCAATATCATTTTTGTTTTTAAATACGACCTAACAACTTTTTAGAAATTAAATAATGATAAGAGTTCTTAAAAGTCGATAAATAAATTTAAGAATAAATAATATTTAAAATTGATTTAAAACCTATGTTTATCAATTTCATATAGATTTCAATATCAAATTAAACTATTTACTACTTCTTTTTTGTATTTTATACGAAAGAAATTAAAACAAAACTGCAATTAAAGTAAACATAATTTTCCAAAAACACACAAATCATCGTTATAATTAAAAAAGAACATAATAAATAGATAGAAGATTGTCATATTTAATAATTATATTCATAGCATATTGTTTTTAAAAATGCTTTATTTATTTAAATTTGCTAAAACTTAAGACTCACGAAAAGAAACATAAATCAAAACCTACATAACAATACTCTAATCCGGAGACCTTAAAAATTGAATGAACGACTGTAGAAAAAATACTAAAAGTTTTCTTACCATTCAAATTATTATATCTACAACCGGAACCGGAAGAAAATAAGAAGAAAATAAAAATAATTAGGTCAAGCAAAATGGGGAAAAATGGAAAATTAACTTTCATGTAAAAAAAAGTATTTCATAGACGGTTGAATATAAACACGTATATATTTGTAGTTCAGCATCACTTTGAAATTATTATAAAGAGTGGTGTTTTAACATTTTTCCATAAAAGTTCAAAAGAATGAAATTATCGATTGAACTATGTGAAATTGAAAAACTTTAGATCGTGCTTAGAACAATCTGGTTTTGTAATATATTAACATAAAAACGCACTTTTTGCTTTTTTTCTATCATTTTTTTGCACAGTAAAATAAAAATCCACATTATTTCTTTACCCATATATTTCTCAAAAAATATCATCACTTATTAAAAAGTCAAACAGGATAGAATATCAGGGTATTATAGGATTCATCTTGTTTCACTCACCTGGGACCAAGATAATGGTGTCCTTTAATATTATATTTGAAAGAAATAAAAGAATGAAGATTTCCGAAAATAATTTTGATTTGAACTCAAGACAAGCTCAAGCTTTATAAGACGTACTATTAGACGTTTTGGAAATCGGTGTGTTAGTTGTTGTTATCGAAGTTATTATTATAATTAAATATTTTCTCACTTATTGAATATGTGGTGTTAGGACGTAATATATGATATGAATAGCTTATAATTGATGTACAAAAGGTAAAAAAAATAAAGGTGGGCAAGTGGGTGTCGCTCTGCTGTACAGTAGGTTACAAGTGGGTCACTATAACGGGTGTTGTTAAATTTTACTTCAATGATATAATATAAGTGTATCTATACGAAAAACGATTCTGAGCGATGACGGCCCATGATATATTACTAAGTATATTTGATGTGATATATTATTGTGATTAAAGACATTTATTTAGCTATTTACGTGGAACATTTTTTTACATTTTCAATCTTTATCTATAAAATTTTAACATTTTATAAATGTTTAGCTACAAAATAACTTTGAAATTTGAAATTTGTTAAATTCTGTCAAAATTTGAACTTTAAAAACTTATAAATAAAAACTGTGCCTATGTATTTTTATTTTTATTCAACTATACTTTTGTTACAATATATCAGAAGCCTTGTATTAAGTTTTCACACTTTTGACCCAACAAATAAAATTTTATTGACATTTATATTTTAAGGCGATTTACGTTGGTTAATAACCAACAAATAAAATATGATTTATAATGTTTAAAAATGTGATTGACTTTATAAAACAATAATAAAAAAAAAAATTAACTAATACTAATGTGTGTAAAATTTATGTTTTTAGGAATCTCGAGGAAAGAGACCATTTAAAATATGGGATGGTTTTAGAAACATAAGAAAAAGCTTGTTGGCCTCTAGCTTAAAAGACTTAGAGATACGTGGTAAGTATTACTATAAATTATTAATTTACAGCTTGCATCATTATGAGCCTTAGAATTATATGAAAATATTATATCTTAAATTAAAAATTCTTAATAACTTAACAAACATGTTTAACTATTATTTTTATTATTTATGTACATATACGATATTATGATCCATTAGACGGTTGTATGAAACTTTTGAAGAACTTTCACTTCTCCAAAAATTATTTCTGAGAAAAAAATATCATTATAAAACTGTTTTATAAATTATTTAACAAAATAATATTTATTATAATAATACATTTTATTAAAATGAGATCATTTTAGATTCTGAGTGGAACGATGAATGTATTGATTTTATAATGGTGCGTGTTTTTTATTTTTATATTTATAATCCTTCGATTTTTAACTTCAGTGTCATGTTCGATGGAAGAGTGAATCTAGCTGGTACTTTTCGGAGGTCAAAATTTAAAATTAAAAAATAAATAGTTTTCAAAAACACCCGGAAAAACAAAATTAAAATTAAGGAAAACGGGAATTTTTACGCTAAATCGATTTTTGAAAATTTTGACTTTATTGTAACTCTAAAACAAATGATTTACAAAATAAATAATTATTTTTTAGTTAAAATTGTATTAAATATTCAACTATTATAGCTAAGGATTGAAAATTTAAAATAAGGTTCCACGTAAATAGGTCATTTATAAATTACTTTATTCACAATAATATCAAGAAATATACTTACTAATATCATTGGCTGACTGACCGTTTTCACTCAGAATCGTTTATCTTATACAATTATATTATACATCATTGAATTCAAATTTAACACCATCCATTACAGTGACCCACTTGTAACCTACTGTACGGCAGAGCGACACCCACTTGCCCATTTTTTTTTTTTAATATTATTAATATTATTACAATGCAAATAATGAAATTTATTTCGGGTTTTTTATTAATATGTTTAAATTTATAATTCATTCATTTAAAATTAATAATCTAAAAGTTGAATGTTTAGATATTAATCAACATATATTTTATATATATATGTATGTATATTAAATAATTATATTTATAAAGATGATTTTTATTTTTTTTTTTGTAATATTTAGAAAATGTAAAAACAAAATCTATTTCAAATAAAAAATTACGTTGTAACCAGAAAAATTCTTGATGATATTAAATTGTTATTATCTTATAATTTAACTTAATGTTAGTATCATTAAGACTTTTTTTTTTATTATTAGCTTTAATGTACATTAACTATTATAGTTCAACAATCAACTTATTTATACAATTATACAGTATTTATATAACAATAACAACAATAAATTACAATTAAATAATATATAGAATAATACCTGCACGTAAAGCATGTATTTAGTGTTATAATTTTATAAGTGAAACGATGAACCGGTTTAATTAAATAATAATATGTATATGTTAGTGAGGGAAAGATAAGAAAAGAGAAAATGGATCAAGACTTATGTTAACAAAATATGTATGCTTACTCTATTTTAAAATAGTAATGACAAAACAAAAAATATTTTATGCAATTTAATATAATATTATGATCGTTTATACACCAAGTCATTTAATTTTGAATCATAATTTAAGATAAAAATATAAAGTGAGATAGTTTTATGAATAATCACAGTGGTAATAATAATGTCTTTAAATTAAGTTTATATAATGAGTAATGACTATTCTTAGAATTTTGAATGGCATAACAAATCATGAACATTGAAAATATTTTGTTTTCCATCTTGACGAAGAAAAAAATATGGAACATTCCATTATACATACTATTGTTTTAAAAAGCGACAATGTCGCGTCCTAATAAAGTGTTTTAATCAATGTTGCTTATAAAGTTCCATCACTAAATTAATTATTTAATTAAAATTATATATTATTCATATTATCCAACATTTGTGTAATGTTTAACATTCTATATTTATAAATAAATTAAATGAACTAAAAATATACGTCTGTGAACAAAATTAAACTCTCAAATTATTTATTTATTTATATTCACAGTATTTAGATTATACGAATAAAATACCTTTATTTTAACTATTGTGCAGTCGAAACATGATATTTCATATTTAAAATACCATACAGATTAGTTATGTGTGTTGGTATATTTAGTGTATACACACTAAATAAATCACCTGTAATCAAAACTAAATATAATTTGTAAATTTCAAATTCTGGTATTTATTTTACAATAATGAAAAAAAGAGATAAGTTAAATTCACAAATTTATTCGAGTCTGAGATAAATTCTGAAATTTAGTATATAAAATGAGTTTTTGTATAATTATAATATAGTATATCGATAAACTAACATATTAGACAATTTCAAATGGTTTAATTTACTTAGAGTATTATTAAACATTGTGTATTGTTATATACAATTTGCATGTTTTTTTTAAAAAGTTTGATGATAATAAATTATTGAAAATATTAAATCTGTTAAAAAAAAAAATTATAAAGGACTTAAATAAAAGGTTAGTAATTTGTAAACGTAAATAAACCTTACAATTAACTTACCATTTAATTGTGTCTATTTAATTAGGATAAGTAATTAAAACAATAAAGTAAATCACTTATTTATTTTTAGAGATTTTAAATTGACACGTCATGTCAAAATATATTGTATAGGTATAACACATAAAAATCATATTGCCTGAGGAAAAACGAATAATACCACTTTATTTACGTTTTCATAATAATAATATCCAGTGTTCGGACTTATATAGATATATTTATCTAGATAAATATCTAGATAATTATTTGTTCATCTTTTATCTTATCTAGATAAATAGTTACAAGGTATCTAAACGTTCATCTTTGATCATTTTTTTACTAATCTAAATAAATTCATCTAGATAAATTTTTTATTGATTAAAATCGCAAAATTATACAAATGCATTTTAAATATTTATACAGATTCTCAAACCAAGTTTATGGTTTATAAATAATGTAATTATTCTTATTTATATCATTATTATTATTATGTTCCTAGTGTCCAACTAAAATAAACCTAAATTTAAAACATATTTAAAAAAAAATTGTATCTTTTTTATCTAGAATCTAGATAAATAAGAGTTAAGTTATCTTTCATATCTATCTAGATACATTTGAGTTGCATTATCTCTATCCTTATCTAGATAAAAAAAATACTTATTTAATCCGAACACTGATAATATCACTTACATATTAATATTATATCCCGCAATGCAAAAATGTACCTATTTTGCCTACAATATGCGCCGTGTAACGAAAAACGTTGCACAAAAATAATGCTGGGTGTAAAACATTTTTATCTATTATTATATATTTTTAAGCAATGGAAATTAATTCTGTACTGATGTTGGTTGGCTATATTTACACTGGATATTATTATTATCATTTTTTTTTTTTAATTCTAAGTTGTTTAGTAAATTTTCAAAAACTTATGTTTCACATATAAGATAATACTTAGATACCTACCTAATTATATAATTCGGTTATAACTTATAATATTATGTATCTGAAATTATTATTTAATTTTATTCAAATTAATATTTGAAAATAAATTAAAAACAACTTTATCTGATTTTATTTTGTTTATAATTTTTAAAAAACAGATTAAATGTTTAACTTGTAGGTAGAGGTTATGTAGGTATATGAATATTTTAGGCTTTTTTTTTTTTTTGCTACAAAAGATTATGCCAGAAAAATGTATATTTCAGGCTTCAAAATCAAAACAATTAATTATTTAAATTCTTACATTAATCTGTATTTAAATTGCATTTAAGATACTATAAGATAAGATAATTTACTGGCCATAAAGGAATATACATATGTTGAATACAAAACTAATTTAAGGTGATTTTCAATGAAGATTTTACATTTTTATTCAAAATACTAAATAATTATTGCTAACTATATTTTCTTAAATTATAGAAATTGAAAAAAACGACGTAAGTGAATTCAAGTAGAATTAGAAAATATTTTTTTACAACATAGCCAATGCTTATACTTCAAAATTCTCGTACATATTTTAGAGGAATTTATATAAAAATGATATGCACACAATTAATTTTTTTATAATTATCGCAAGGTTTATTGTTGACCTTTTTGTAATTTAAAATATTTTCGAGTTACTGCGTAACTACAAACTTTTTTTAAGGTATTTACCTATTTTTAAACCTCAATAATTTTAATGTAACTTATATCTGGAGTCAAATAATTAAATATTTAAATACCGATTATTAAACAATTAGAAAAGTTTGTTAGGTTGAGATATAGTAGAAGCGTTGTAGAAGATAATATCCATAAACATTTAACAATATACGCACTACTTTAAACTTCCAATTTAATGCCGATCAATAATAAACTATTAACTACATTTTATAACAACTTATTTTATAAGAATTTTCAAGACAATATTCTGTTTCACTGTGTAAAGGAAATCAAAATGGTTATTTTGTAGAAATGAAAAATGTAATTTTTTGCTAAAAACTAAGTTTTTTAAACGTTAAAAAAAAATTTGATGACAATTTGAATTTATTATTATAATTCAATATAGTTTCAAATAGTCATTGTGTAGTCATTTCTAACAGTGTCTAATGTTGACAACTACAAGTCTACAACAACTGTATCAGATTTTACATTTTTAATCAACTTTTTTAAAACATAAGTAATTAATTTTCACAAATCAATGCGAGATGACAGTAACTGCCAGATAACTTAATAGGTATAGAGAACATAATATCAATCATAGAAGTGACATCAACTTTGATATTTTACACTAATTCACGCTAAACTAGATCAACACATTATATCAGAATTTTCAAAACAATATTCCGTTTCACTGAAGGAAAGCAAAACTATTATTGCGTAGAAATAAAAAAACTATATTTTTATTCAAAAATAAAGTGTTTTGAATTTTATAAAAAAATGATCACATATACAAATTTATTATTGTAAACACTAAACAATAGTTTAAAACAACTTTCTTATCGACTTGTGGGCGTGTTTAATATTGACAACTACAACAACTGTATCAGCTTACATTTTTAGTCAACTATTATAAAACATAATATAAATAATTAACTCTCACAAATCGATGAGATATGGCAATTTCGATTAAAAACTTAACTCAATATAGAGAACGTCGCTTCAATTGCAGAAGTGACATCACAACTTTGATATTATTATTCGCTAATTCACACTAAGCCAGATCAAAGAAGATCGAATATAGTGGTATTTCAAAAGAAAATAAGTATAGTAAACGATCTGATGTAACGAATAAAAACAAAGAAAAATAGAAAAGGCAATACATATCATTATTATGTGTATAGCAGTACAGTAGTCACCGTACACACCACAGCATATTATAATATAAAAATAGGAACCAAAGGTTGTATTATTAATATTATTTTGCAATTTGATGGTGTATGTATATTCAAATAGAAGAAACAGCAATATAAAATGTCTTGGAAAAAGTTTGAAACGACACGGCTTGTATAACGACGAGGTAAAATGCCATATTACAAATTTTAAGCACACACATATTATTATTGTTATTATTATTATAATAATAAAATTATCATTATTCAAAAAGCTGCTACTGTTATATTATTGTTATTAGTGCCACCCGGGGAGTGGATGTTATAATAATTACTGGAAATTATTAGGAGGACTGAGAGCCTCCGAAAAATAACAATTTAGCCCGCTTGATGGAATTGAAAATCTCTGATAAAAAAAATACATAAAAAATATAAGCCCCTTTAAAATGCGTTTCGCCGCCAATCGCTACAAATGTAATACAGCCCCGACCTTCGGTAATTCGAAATTCGCTGAAAAAAATAAAACATTGATCATTTCAAGAAGGAAATATAATAAGTACAAGAGATGACAGGTTGATAGAGATTTTTTTTCATCTCTTTTGATACCGGTGATTTTAAATTACCAAGTTTCCATCATACTGGACTATTATTGACTCTAGGAAACTAATTATATTATATTATAAAATATACAACGTCAAAGCGTATTAGTTATTTTTAAAACAAATCAAAAAGAATGCAAGTAATTATTTTTTTATTTTTTTTTATAAAATATTATACGATTTCTGCTTTACGAAGTAATAATTTAAAATTAATATGAAAACTATAACAACTATACGTACTACGGGCTTGAACAAAAGTATTCCATTTAATAATTTTTAAATAATTTAGGTAAATTAAATTAAGTGTACAACAATATTGGCTTATACACATTGTATTTATAACAAGTAATTTTGCTGACGTATATTTTATTCCTAAATGCTTTAAACATGGGTATACTTGAGATTCCTTTCATATTTACCTAAAGATAATCAATCGTAAAATGGAATATAATTTATGCATATTATTTAAACTAAAATTCCTTCTATTATACGTAAAATGTAATAATATTACAGTGAACATTATTTTAACGCGATCGGTATTTAATAATAAATTTGGTTGGTATATATTTTTGAAAGTAAAAATTACTCGTATACTTGAACATTTAACAAAATATGCTCATATCCTCCGTAAATCCACCCACAAACATTAATTTAGTAAAATATTTCATTAATCGTAGGTACTCGAGTTCTAGTAAATCAAAATATGTATACATATTTAAATTACATTTCTTTAGTCTCTAATTAATACGAGTCTTGTTAAAGTGGCAAATTTAATAATATTGAAATGTTACTGTGATCGTGGTAAAAAATATATATGTTATAATCCGTTACACCAACTTTCCGCTTAATATCATAACTACTTCGACGTAATTCACTTACTATTAAATGTAAATTGTATGCACCACGAGTGCTCTATTAAAAATATAATTTAATTACGTTGTGAAATTTTATTGAATATGCATAATATATTTTGTATATCATACAATTATTTATTTATTTTATTTTTAAATAACGGACGGCTAGTTAAATTTACTACTTTCAAAGTGGATAACAGATAAAAAGCGAATATAATAGATATAAGATTACATAAACTAAGTATATTTTCTAAGCATATAACTATGAAATAAAACAGAACTATAATAGACATAACATTATGGTGATTGCATAAGCATAAACCTATTCAAATTTTGATTTTTGAAACTTTTGAATATACTTACTTTAAACCATATTTTAAAATTATTGAGATTTATTTTTATAACACTTAAAGTGACCAGTTGCGATTACAAAATTGTGTTTTTCAAAGAAGAATAAGCCCCTTGATTTACTATAAATTAATTAGTAGATAATTATATTAATATTAATTACATTTTTGTTTGGGTACCTATTTTAAAATATTCAAACTTACGTAAAATTTTACCTTTCATATCAGGTATTTAAAAACAGTTTTACAAAAATATAATAAAGATGTAATATTGGATCTAGTATTTCTTATACTTGGACAATTTTTATATATTAGGTATTATAAATAGGTAATAACACATTAATATTAATTACAAAAATTTTCAAAGCACCATAGCCTACGTATATCTTCCAAAACCATTATCTTGGACCTTATATAGGTCCTTGGTACACAAAGTTAATAAATAACTCAAAAACTGCTCGTTTGAATTTTGATGCGTTAAATAGTTCAGAAAAATATCTGATAAATAATTAGCAGTAAAAATGGAAGGTTTCAATTTGAAAAACGTAAGTTTCTATCCCCACAGGACACTCAGTAACTCCTTAAGTAGTACGAAAAATCTCAAGAATACAACAATACGGTATCTGAGGATTGTTTGTACATTTCAAAAACAATAATTTGAATAACTGCATTATTGAAAAAAACTAACGGTTAGCATCATTGGTGAATCACACATGAGTATATGTATAAAATAAATCCTTACATTCAACAGAATTATGACTCATAAGAATATATCATAATAGTTAATATTTTAATATAACTATAGATAGTTTGACACGGGTTTATAATAATTGTATTTTTGCTTTATTATTATTTTTAAACCTTTCAATAACGGTGTGTGTTTTTTGGCAGGCAAAGAGAAACTGAATATCGCGCCGAATGAGCCCGTTAGATTGGTACTCGAAACTGACGGTACACAAATCGAAGATCCCGAATACTTCAAAACACTGCCAAACAACACTACTGTGTTATTGCTCAGGAATGAAGAGTACTGGTACCCAGCTGAAGTTGACGCCATTAAAACAGGTAATTATGAATATTATAACTTTTAATCATAATAGTATTACTGTGCCCATTAACGATTCGCATAACTACAACTATGAAAATCGTATGCGAAATCTAAACTCAGACTATACAACTTGCAACACATAAACACCTGCATTGTATTACAGCCAATAAACTACTGCAATCAGCTGTGCTGCACAGGGACTGCAGAGTATTTTAGTTGCAGTGAATGGTCCTTATACGACCATCATAAAGAAAGTGTTTGTTGTAATATATTTCTAATTATTATTATTAATATTATTATAATGAAAATGGAGTAAAATCAATTTCGTGTTTGAACAAAAAAAATAAAAATTGTGAACAGAGAGTTCCGATGGCTCTAGAGTATATAAAAACTAAAATTCAATCTGATACAACCACCGAATATAATATTAAGTTATCCTAATCAAGAAAATACATCGTACAAGTAATATTCGTCTAAAATGGAATTCACCGGTGCATGGGATAAATTATACGGTCTACAAATCAGTTTAATAAACTTTAACTCAGTTCTCCCATGGCGCACTCGCATATTATCTGAATAGCCTGAATAATGCAAAAGATGAAACTACGACGGTTTATTCGTCGTTTGTATGTGCACCGACTAATAAACAATGTAATATAATAATATATTTTACGTACACAAATGCATATTATAAAAAAATAATAATAAAATACAAAAAATGCAATCTATACGTTTAAAACAGAAGTAAGTTCGAAACTTAAATTTAAAAATTAAACTTTAATTTGTATTAAACGAACGGTATCAATAAAAGTGGTGCGAAGATTAAATGAACAAATCCAATTCTAAAAGAGCTTTTTATACGAAATTATTATTTATTGCGTGTTTATACGTTTTTAAGTTCAACACAATTCAGCCACTCGTAGATATTATAATTAATAAGTATAATAAATTATTATATTAAATTATTTAAAATATGAACAAATTACGTCCAACATAATTAAACAATTTGATCTCAACTATTATGCTGTACGAACCTAAATAATTGTGTAACTGTGTTGTTTTTTAAATAATGTTATTATTATTTATACAGCAGGTAAATTTATTCTTTAAAATAGTAGCAATAGTAATCATAAAAAACTTTTGCAAACTTAGTACTTACTAAGACATACATAATTATGAAAAGTAGGTATGTTGATTTTATTCTAAAGCCACAATATTTTAGTTGTTATAACTAAAGTACTCTTGGAAATTAGTATAAAAGCTTGTTTATCGATTGGAATTTGAGGAAACGTTGATTCTCACATTATTAGATACTTATTGCACTGTAATTTTAGTGAAATAGTAAAAAAAAACAAGTTTAAAATACAATTTTAAGACTCGTTCAATTATTCAAACGAAATTATTAATTAAAATAAACATAATAATTGAACACACTATAAAAAGAGTTTGATCGTTATTCCAAAAAAAGCAATAATTTCATACTTAATAACAATTACGTACGTACCTACTATTAGATTCTGAACTATGAATTGGTTTTAGAACAATGACGTATGTTTTTGTGGTGTCCAAAGACATTTTTTGTTGTATAAAAATGCTAAAATCTTCCACATCGAGGAGTGTTAAGGAGTTAAAAATTCCGTGAATGTTGCTTGACAATCGGAAAAAACCAATAAAAAATACATGGAAAAACTGAAAAATATTTAAAATATTGTCATCGAATATTTATATTTTAATTTTCCAGGCATGGTATAATTTTCAAAATAATTTTGAACTTTTTGAATAATTTAAGGAGTTTTGCAATTTTTAACATGTTTTAGTTATTTTTATTTTATATGTATAAAAAAAATACATGGCATTTATATAATTACCTATATAATAATGACGACTGGTTGACTTATCAGACCGAATGTCTGCTAATTATATATACGTGAGCTCGCATAACAATAATTTTTATAGGATTAAACCATAGACGTTTACTATTATATCATAAGCCTATGAATAAAATCATTAAAATATGCGGACCGGCTGCAGTCACGCAGATAACCCATACGCCTACCGAGGTTACCCGGGTTATGGTTCGGCCGTAATTTATGACCGATTCGCGCTTCCAAATTACTAGGATCCCATCCGTCGACGCGCGTGCCCGAGTTTTATAATAACACAAATACGTACATGTACTTACATTTTTTTTTTACATTGTATGGGACGACATGTTTATTTCCTTGTTCGCAAAAAACAATAACATTATAATCCTGAGTAAAGCCTATGTTTTTTTATAAAAAAAAAATATACCACTGCATCCAGAACTTAAGTCTACGCTTCCCTCCTATCTGCTACCCAGTTGACCAAAAATCAATTAATTGCTACAATTTTTATCAGATAAATAGATATAATTGTTTTTCATGTAAATAAAATAATATATGTGGGCTGATTATCCACGCAGTAGTTTAAACTCCACAAACAATAATTCGACGGTTTTTAAGAGAAAGGGCTCAATTTTAGACATTTTCAGTTTATACATTAATTCTGTGTGAAATTTCAAGCCACGTTGAATGGTACCACTGTAGATGCCATGTGAGATTTGGTTTACGAGATAAAATAGAATGCGTATGGTAATAAGTCGCTATACAGAATTTTTTTTTCATGAGAAAAGGCCTAGGTCACTATTTATAACTTATTTTAATGACAAAGGGCATAAGTCTTTTAAAATTACATGCAATAGGTCTAAAGTCATGATGCGAAAGGGCATAAGTCTTATAAAATTACATGCACTAGGTCTTAAGTCATTATAATTTGAAGAAAATAAATAAAAACTAAAATATATTTAATAGTAAAATAACAAACACTTATCAAACATGATTATGAATACAAAATGTAAAAACATTAAAAATTTACAAAGTTATAATGTTTTTTGTGTCTCCTGAAAAGTGTCAATTTTTGACTTAAGCCCTTTCTCTTAAAAACCGTCCAATTATGAATCTTCAGTACCGCAACTATACGATTTTGAGGTCCAGGCGCAAACCAATTGTAGATGCCTTTATCGTACATTGGTTTGTACATCGGCTTAGATTAAAGGGAGGGAAAAAGTATGAAGTATTCAAATTTCCAGCAACTACTAAAATTCTTGGTAGTTTTCTATAATAAATATTTTATTACTTTCTTCTAAAATATTATTAAACTTACCTTTCTAATTTTTGGACAGATATAATGCGTTTCTATCCATTTAGTATTAATAATTAATGGTATTATAGATTCTGATCGGAGCAATTCACGTATTGATTTTACGATGTGTTTTTTTTTATCCTTCATTACCTTTTGAGGCTTCAATTTTCTACTTCAGCAAATTCATGGTAGAAAAATGAATCTATAGTTGGTACTTTGGGGAGTCAAAAGTAAAAAATTCCCAGTAATATTTATGAGCAATTACAATTTATTTATGATGAACCTTGTACTACATTTACAGTTTTTTTGACCATGCACAACAATTTTTATCATTATTATAATAATATCGACTATACGTCGATGAATATGCTTCTTAGTTTTTGAAAAATTTATCGTATTTTATAAATACCATTTAAATAATGGTGGAACAATTCAAGTTTCTATGATAGATATTTGTTAATTACAACAAAGTAACTAAAATCTTTTGATAACAATATTTATTTTTCGTCAAAATTTGATTTTCAAATCCTCATAAAAAATGAATATAGCTTAACTTTTTCTTTAATTTCAATAAAAACAACTTATGAGTTGTTATATTTTTATATTCTTAGGTTTTTAAATATAAAACTGTATAGATTTTTAGTTACAAAATAATGTGTACATTTTCGAGATTCTGAAAACCTAAATAGGTATTAAACAAACAAAAAATGTAGATTAATTTGTATTCTTATCTACAATGCAATCATAACAACATGTTTTCGACAAAGAGATTAAAATAATCTCTTTGTCATTTTATTTTAGTATTTTAAGTTGTTAACCCGCACCTCCTAGTCAATAATTGTACTCAATTTCTACCTAAAATATCTGTAAATTATAAATAATAATAAGTAATGGAAATCAGATAAATAAACCGAGTTGGATGGAACTAAAGACGTGTATTTATCGCAGTTCTTATACCTATTTGGGACGGAAGTATGAGCGGAACTCGCGTGCAGCGTTTTTCTCATGTTTCCGCACCCCATTCATTGACATCCTATTTCACTGACTTCCAAATTGTACAATAGCACTAGGTACAACAACTGTCCGATGGGAAATCTTTAACCGTACGGTTTAAGTCTTAGAAATGTGCATATTTTAAGTGCATATTCATTTTAGGTTTGTATATAAAGTAATAAAACTGACTTTAAATTATTTTAAAAAAATTATCAAACACTGAAAAAAATTGAAATTCATTTAGTCAAATAATAATGGTTACAAAAAATATGGATATCTATAGGTACCTACCTAGATATTATTATAATTATTTTAAAAATATTTGCGATACTGTTTCCCAATCATTCCGCATTCGTGTATATATTATGATGATATATTAATATGTAATCAAGCAGTGATAATAATTCTTCGTTTTTAATATGACAAGTTTTGGTTTTTAGTAAACAATATTATATCTTATAAAAAAAAACTTTTTCTAATATTGAACTGTTTTAATTTGAAGAATTTTTAATTGGTTAATTTTTTATCAGTTCTTTCAGTAAATAATAATACCCATCATGATAAGTAATATTATATTTAAATTTGTTTAAATAAAAACATAAATATTTAATAATAAAATAATATTTAATAACTTTATAAAAAAACTTAACTTTCATTTACCAATGTGTCTTCTAGTAGCTATGATAATATTACTATGCATAAATATATTTTTTTAGTTTTTACTTAGGTATTTTCAATTTATTTTAGATTAAAAATATTAAATAAAAACAATGTGTTTGTCAGTAAGCTGGAATGTCTAAGAAATATTGGGATTCGGCAATGTGTGTATGACGAACAGGGCCGAGTGGAATACGCGAGGTCAAATTAAAATCATTTAATAACAATAATAATTAATATAACAAAATATTGACTTTTAATGTTTGAAATGTATTAAGTCTATGAATACGATCAATCGTTAAAAGCGGCAGACCAGCTGCAGTCGCACCGATAACCCAATTGGCAGGACGGGTAACAGATGACCTATACCGTACTTACCCCGAGCATTGATACTAATTGTACTTGATTTGATACCGGGTTACGTCTCGAGTTATGAAGATAATAGCATGTTCGATTAGACTTTTTGACCAATAATTCACATGATATTTTCCAAACCACTAGGGCACCATCCGACGAAGGCGGAGCTTTAAAATATTATTATTGTTTGATCAGTTGATCTGCTTATTATTTAGTCCGATTCTATAACAATATTACTGTCGTTCTCGTCTCATGAAAGATACAAGTTTTAATTTAGGGTTTTAAAATTATACAAAATTAGTTTTCTTGAAATATTTCATTTAAGTGAAAAACAAAAATAAAAATAATTGTTTATTATATCTAAACGTTTATAGTCGTAAACTTACAACAAGAGAAAATTTTTAAAAGTTGGTCTATTAAATCGAATATTAGCTAATAAATAAAAATTAGATAATACCCAATATTGATAAGTGATAAATTAACCAATAATATAATACCATGTAAGCCTAATTTATAAGTTTGTAACCATTAACAAGGTAATTTGTAATCTTTGAAAAGTTATTCACTATCGATATTTTCTGTGTTTAAATAATATTAATTTCTAATCATCTATATGACTATGTCCGAATATGTTTAAAAGTATTTTTCATAATTTCGTTGAAATATTTCAATCGATCGATTTTAAATGCAGGACCCTAACTAAAAGTAATAATGACCAAATATTTCCATTGCAGTGTTGTCCATTATCAGCGTTTGTAATATACTCACACTGGATTCGATTTCTACAATTTATAATTTACAAGCATATTTTAATATTGTCATGGTAATATAATATTGTACTGTTGCATGTAACAACAATAGAGAATGCAGTTCCAAATATAATACTTCATAATCGGAATATAATATATTGATATGTAATAGGTAATATATATTGTTCAGAAAGTTCAATTAAAAATTCAAGTTCATGTTCAATGCGTAAAAAACAAAGTCGTTGGCGATCAAATTTTTTTCTTAAGAAAACATTCAAGTTAACGTTATGAAAAAAAAAATAATAGATTAATCCTGCAGGTGTTAATTATTTTAGAAATCTTTGAACACAACTCATAACTTGAGAAGGTATAAATAACTGTTAGGTAATAAAAGTTATTTTTTCATATAAGTACCTAATATGTAAAATGATTAAATAAAATAATAGAAAATTAGAAAATTAGAAAATATAATATAATAAAAATAATTGGAAAATAAAATACTATTACTAATAACCAGGAACTGGAACCGAACCTAAAAGAACCGGTTCGAGAACCGGAACCTTTAAAATATTAATAACCGAAACAGGAACCGAAACGTTTATTTTATATTAAATATTTATTTAAATAAAGTACCGGAACTGAACCGGAATTTTTAAATTAAACTGATACTTTTAGGTTTGAAAATAAAATAATTTTATTTACCATTATTTAAAGGTATTACTGTTTAATGTAAGATTACGACTATAAACATTTAGATAATATAATAAACTATTTTTTTTTACCATTTTTTTACGCGAATGAAATATTTCAAGAAAATAAATTTGATGAAATTGTATAACCCATGTGATGCTACATGTATGCACTTTTAAACCCGTAGAACCACGTCGACAAAAAATCTTCTTTTTCATTTCCTTTGCGAATAATACGCACAACCTACGCTGCAGCTGTAGTGGAATGTTGTATTATTCAAATTTCAGCTAATTGTGATTTACATAACAAATCAGTTACGTTTCATGATAAGTAATCGAAAGCACTAAACAAATCAGTATAAATAATTAATATCATGCCAGCAACACGTAGGTCGGATACCCAACATAATATTATTATATTATCTCAGACGTTGTATATAGTTTATAATTATATTATATCGAAAACCTTTCACACAAGGACTGACATTATAAAATATTATAATACTAAGCAGTGTAAACGGTATATTATTATTTTTAATTTAAAAATAATGATTAATCGTCGGATTCAAAAACGGTTATGAGCTCAGCTTAGTGTTTCTTATAGTTTGGTATACATCCCGTTATACATAAAAAAAAGTATAAATCAAGATTTTAAAAAACCATCGGATAACATATTTAAAAATATTTATCTTAAAAATAGTTTATATAGTCATTAGTCAGTTGTAATAAGGGTAGGTACATATTATATATAACATAAAATAATAAATCACAGCTGAACATTTCATGCTTATAGGATTTATTATTCCTAAATAACACGACAAAGTAACCAAAATCTATAAGGTTTATTAAATACAGAATTTTTCATTATACTTATTTGCCAGTTGTAGTTACTTTAACATAGATAGGTATGTTCCGGGGATGGATACAATTTTTTCTAACTTTTCTCGATGCTGATTTTCGTAACGCTTTGTGTAGGTACTGCCATAAAAACGCAAATTAACAATAAACAAATTTAATTTAATTTTTAACAAAATGTAGCATATTACTAAATATTTTCCACTGCACTGTACCCTAAAGTATATCAATAATTCCTTAACTATACTTGCAGAGGAAAAATATCTAGCAGCAAGCTACTTACAATATTATACAATTATATTAAACAATTCATTATTAACTCTATTTCTAATTATCAACAGACTGACGTTATATATCCAGAATTTGAAAAGGCTTTTGAAAGAATTAACCGTGAACTTTTAATACATAAACTTAAAATAATAGGTTCCACCGACCTTCTTTTATTATGGTTGAATTCGTTCTCAAAAAGAATCCAATTTGTAAAATATAAAAATTTTATTTCCAATCCAATTTCAATACTATCTGGAGTCATACAAGGAGATCACCTTTCCCCGTACTATTCAATGTATTCATTAACGATGTTTTCTTCTCTATTAAATGCTCAAATACTCTTCTGTTACCTGATGGCGCGAAATGTTTTAAATTTTTAAGCAATACTGCTGATGTTGAGTTATTTTAATATGATTTAACCAACTTTCAAAATTAGTGCATCAAGTGTATCACTTTTTGTAAAAAACGTAATTTAGTTTCCCATGAATACATGTTCTCTAACCAAAATGTTTTTCGTTCAACTCAAGTTAAAGATCTCGGAATAATCTTCGATTCGAAACTTTTATTTAATCTCCAAATATTAGCTGTAAAAAATCTTTCTTTAATTGGCATGATTAAACGAAATAGCTCCAGCTTTAATGACCCATTTACACTAAAATGCCTAAATACTTCGATTGTTTGTCCTATATTTGAATATGCACCAATCATTTGGGAAACATATAGCATAGGCCATTACGCACAATTAGAAAAAATTCAAAATAATATGCATCGTTTTATCTGCTTTAAATGCAATCTACACAGACCACCTCACTCTGGATTTGAAAATATTCTAAACTTTTTAAATTTGAAAACATTAAAGGATAGAAAAAAACAAATTTATATAACCTTCATATTCAAGCTCCTTAATAATAAAATAGACGATTCTTCCCTCCTAAGCAACATCATTTTAAAAACAAACAATCCTAACACTCGAAATAAAGAATTATTTTGTATAAAACCATACACTCAAAATGATATGTCTTGTACACCTATAAATATTTTATTGTCCAGTGGAAATGCAGTAAAAATTTAAATATTTTTTCTTTATCACTTAATATCTGAATACTTATTATTATAAAATGTTATACTTTATCTTTATTTCTCCTTATTGTATAATTAATTTAACATGTTATCTTGTATATATTTATCTTTAATATTAACAATTTTTTTTTTTATCTAATTTATACACTATGTATTATGTAAATTGGACTAACGTCCGTTAAATAAATAAATAAATAAATAAATAAACTACATACGAAAGAATTTTTTTTTTGATTTGTTTAACAACCGCTTTCTGAAAAAAAAAATAATCATAGAAATATTTCAAAAGCCTGCTGCAGTTTAGAGTGACAATATAATATTTTGAGCACCGCTTCTGTAAGCAACAGAAAATAAGTCACAAATAAAACTTAAAATGATTAAATAAAAAACAAACATCGATGTAAAAAATAATATTAAAACATTTCTCGCTGCGAGTTTGGTAACTAAAATTGTCATTAGATATATTATAAATATTGATTTTGAAATACACTGTGCACACATTACGCACCGGCACCGCCCCAAACATAAATGAGAAACGCTGCTATAATAAACTATTTATATTTATATAAACAACTTTTGTGTTGATACAACCATTATAATCGCTTAAGATGTACACAGAAACCAGGAAATTCGTCTGTCGAATCAAATTTGAAACCCTTTGTAGCTACCGTATATACAGAACAGGTTGTGGCATATATATGATTACCAACGTAGACCGGCTCTTCTCAAAGGTCTATCGAAACGTTACGACCTCTGATGTATAAAAGTTTTTTTTTAACTGTTTCACACCGCCATTTCTCTGTGCATTCGCACGTCCCCACTTGCAGTGAAATAAACGTAAGAACGCCAAAAAAAAGCACACAGATAATATTATCAGATAAAAAAACTCATTCTTCGTGGTTTAACACAATATGTGTACGCCAATATTGAAACGCACACGACTATATCATAAAATAGGTACAACGGTGGCGCACCTTGCGGGAGGAGGAGATTTGGGGCTCAAGACCTCCCCAAAAATAAAAATAATTTTCTGTTGGACTACAAATGATTATATATGATTATAAATGATTATAAATGATTATAATGATTTTATTTTGTCACAATGAATATTTTAAATACCTAATAATTATTGTAATAATAATAAACTTTATACATTACAACGATGAATGATAATTTTTTTTTTCAAATTTGGTTATTATGTTTTATACATATTGATAGTTGTAGTAGTACGAACCTAATGCATTGTACATGATAAGATTTTTTGCAATTGCCATTCGATTATAATATCGTTGAAAATGACTAGTTCGGCCCATTCATTTTTCTATTGTGCTTATTACTACGTGTATTTGAATTCAATTATTAGTTTAAAATCTAAATTCAATTTGTTTTGGATTTTTTCATAACATAATAATAAACAATTATTCCAAAAAAAGCTCTCAAATGAGTCAATAACTGATTAAATTTTAAATTTATGCAAGACTTATAAATATGAATATAATTATAAATACATATACCTAATTTTATGTACTATGTTGTAATAATAAATAAAAAAAAAATAATGAAAATATTAAAAATAAGTGGTAATTATTTACATAAGTAAAGTAGGACAATTTGTAAGTCCCCCCCCCCCCCCCCAAACATAAATCCTGAGTGCATTCCTGAGGTACAGGGTGATTAACCAAAGGTTATACTCACTCCTTATTTTTCTCTCATTTACAGTTTACACTATACCTATTTGATTATTAGGTAGTTTTTTTAAGTTTCGACTCGATTTTAATTTAACTTTACCTACCTATGTATTTTTATCTATAGTGCTTTACCCAAATGTTATGTTTAATTAAAACTCAAATTATATCCTATTTCTATAGTATTAAAGTTGTGATGTATGTGATCACTACGCGTCTCACAAAGGTTTTTCAAAACGTTCCGACCTCTGATAGTCTATCAATATTAATATATTATATACATTTTTTTTGTCAACTATTATGCCTAACTATTCCACACCGCCATTTTTCTATGCATTCGCACGTTTGCTCTTCATTTACTTGCAGTAAAATAAACAAAAGTACCTACCTAAACAAAAAAACGTGCACAAAAACGAGATAAGAAACTTATTATTCATAGTTCAACACGTGTGGGTACAAACATTTCAGCACAAACGACAATAATATCATAATAATATACAGAACGATTCGCCAAACGTCATGCTTAACCCCCGCCACCATTTTTCTTTTGATTTATTCAAATTTCGATTTTTGGAATTTACAAGTTTATTTCGCCTATTTACAATTTTTTACATACCTACCTACCATATTTGAGGATTGTCCAGAGGCGATACCGACTTCTTTTTATCATGTGTCAGATTTTTAAGTGGATGACTTTTTCAAAATGTCCATGCATTCTGATCTATATAAATCAAATATGATGATAATTATAGTAATATTAGGTATAAGTACCTAATCTATCAATATTTTATAATTTGTAAACATTTCCTACGAAAATGATTTATATAAGTAGATCCAATATTAGGTGCAACTATTTTATATTTTTGCAAGATAATTATTTTAAGGACTACAATATTATGATTATTTTAATATATGCATTTTAATAACTCTGAAACTTTCCGTTTAAATTTGGATTGAGACATTTAATCATTTTCAAAAACACAACTGCCAAACGATTTTCAGTAAAAAAGGTTGGATCTCGTTTGATAAAAAAAATGCACGCAGGGCACTATTTAAATGGTATAAAAATCTAAATAATATCATATTATACGCTGTCCTTGAGATGCTGGCGTATACTTAAAATTCCGAAAATCGAAATTTGACTAAAATATCAGACTATTTGGCCAAAATGGGGGTGGGCAGCACGCCACGCGATTGATCTATAGTACCTTTACGACCAACCTACACAGTATGTAGGTACCTAAACCGAACGATGACAATATGTTGCAGCGATTGCCGCAATACCGAAAATCGTCTGCGAAACGATCCATGCACTGGAGTTGCAAGACGAGACGCCTTCGTGGAAAATAATGGACAACAAAGGCCGGGTGACCGTTGTGTTGCACTGGGACCAACGCAACCAGACTTACCGCGGTTCTAGTAACACCGGCGGCGGTGGTATGGACACGTCGCCATCCAAGAAGACGACGGCACACCAACAGAACGGCGTGGGCGGTCTGCTAATGGTCAACAACGGTTCGCTGAAGAGAGAACCCAACCAAGTGATCCAGCAACAGCAATTGCAATCCACGCCAACTGTCTATCGGCACGGTTCCGCGCCTCAGATTACGGTCATCCACCACGATGCCATACCACCGTCCATGAACGACGGTTCGAGTAAATATTTATGATATTATATTATAATTTAATAATAATTTATGATCATATCTTTGAAATCTTTAGAATACAATAATAATATTAATATAATAGTATAATAGGTACTATTACCTACCTATTATTATTGTTATTATTTGTATTATTATTGGGTAACTATAGTTCAATACCTCTTATACGTTTAAATGGCGTTTATGACTCGGCTTAATAATATAGAGTCTCGTTTTCACAATATTTTAAGTCATGTGCGTGGTTTTTCATTACCTAGTTATTATAAATTACAAAACTTGCTGCTGTTTAATAATATCTTGGAATTAATTTGTTTAGGAAAATGAAGAATTCTAGAAATCCGAAATAATTTTCTCGCAATTTTCACTTCTGTACGCATATTTGACATTTTCTATCCTTTATAATTACTTTTTATCATTTTATAAAAATATTAACATCTCTTTTGATTAAAAAGTTATTCTTTGATCATGAAAGACAAAGTTACTATCATTCCTAACGAAGTTTTATAACATATTTTATAAACAACAGTATAAGAATACATAATTAAGCAATAGATAATTTTACTAATTTTATTACTTTAAAACGTAATAACTGATGTATAATATTTTAAACAAATCAGTTTAATTAAATATTATTAATTTATCTACCTGCCTATACAAGTTTTTTCATATTATTTAAAGACAAACACAATCACTTGTTAATATTAATAAATTAATTTTTATCTTAGCTGTTGGCGAAAAAAATTCATTAAAAAATGTTATCTCTAAATAAAATTCAATATAAATTGTGTTAATTTTATGAAATTACATTTTAAAGTATAAAAATCAATTGTTTATACATATAAAAAAATCTGTTTATACGGAGATATGTTTTTAAATACAATGAATATTAATATAACTTATATATATAAGCAAAGGTGGGCATTAACTAGTTAGTTTAATTTTTAATCAACTTATGAACTGAACTAGTTTAATTTACAGTGGAAATAACTTAGCTTTTCTCAGTTAGTTTTAAAAAAATCCATCAAGTTAAAAACATTTTGAAATTTTTCGTTTATACGTAAATATTACTATATTACTATATCAGTATAAAATAAAAATAACCCAAGACAAAAACACAAACATTTCTGTTATTTTTCTTGATAACATAATTTTGTGTATATTAATATATTTTATTGAGTTGTAAATTATATATTATGCGAGTTGCAATTATATATGTTTATAATAAAATTAATAATTTTAAATTAAAAATTTTAAATTAAAAATTGACAATTGTGATGTTTTAATCTTATATAACATATATATCAATATATATGGAGGTCATGTACTCATCTTCAGGTATTATGACATTCAATTGCTATATGATATAAAAAAATATATTTGTTAATTAACTTGAGATGAGTATAGTTTAAATTAGTAAATAATATTAAAGCAAAAGTAAAATGGTATACCTACAGTGTGCATTATGATAAAAGTTCAATAAAATTGTCTTTTATAATTTATAAATTAGTAACTAGTAAGACACATTCACTCTTTATGCGATTTACATTTTATATACGAATAAAAAAAAAATAGATTATTTTTTTTTAAACTGAGTTAAGTCAATATTTTTTTCTATATTAACTTTTAACTTATCGAGTTAAATTTATAATTTGTTGACTGTTAACTTTTAACTTATCGATGTTGTATCCTCATAACTTAACTTAACTTGAGTTAATCATTTTCATTAACTTGCCCAGCTTTGTCCATGTAGAGTAGGTAGCGTGTATTCATTCAAAATCAATTGCATAATAGTTTCAAAGTAAAGTCAAACTATTAAGAGCTTGAAAGAATAGCTAATTTTTAATTATCTACCAAATTGTAGACAAATAATGTTTAAATTATCATTTAAAAAATAACATATTATTAAATCAAATAAATAAACCAAAAACAATAATTATTTTAGATATTGAGCGGAATGACAAAAGTTTTGGTTTCTCAATGATGTGTCTGTTTTTATTATTTTGTATTTTTTTATGTGTAGTCAACTTTCGAAACAGTAAAAACGTTTCAATGTTTTTTTTTCTGGTGCAAAGTGGATTTTGTTGGTACTTTAAAGGGTCAAAAGTAATACAATACAATATCTTAAATATGTAATTGAGAAAACCGGGACTTTTTGTACGAAAAATCAGTTTTTGACAAGTATGATACTGTTATTTTGTTGTAATTCAAAAAGGAATAACCGTAGACACTATAAATGTTCCCTGAGTGTTTTTTGTTATAGATATCAGCATTACTTATACATGTTATTATTTCTAAAGTATTTTTAGTCCTTTTTAGCTTTTTATAGACGTTTAAATTTTTTTTTTTTTTAGTTTTTTTCTGTAAATATCGATTACATAATGTATGCCCAGTAAAAATACTACATCTAAAACAAGTGTCATAGTAAGTTTGTTTGACTGGAATTTAAAGAAAAGTGGTAAGCATAAAGCCAAATACATTTTTATTGAGTTTCAAATTGTATGACATTTTATATTAACTAATTAAATAACGGTTTATTCTCAAACAATTTTTGATATTTTGTTGTAATTCACTAAATATTAATTGTGAAAATATGATATGTTTCATTAATAATCAAATTATAATTTCCCATACACACTGAAATTGTTAAAATATTAAGAATTTTAGATTAACTTTTCGATTTTTTTTCCTAGTGATGGTTTAGTATTTATAAAAATGAAAAAATATAGAAAATACATTGACACAATTATCTTTTTACCATTGTTGTTTAAAATTCAAAATTCGATAATTTTTTTTTTAAAATAACGAATAATATTTCATAATTATAAATTCATACGTTTTTAAATTTAATACTCATCCTTGAAAATACAATATAATATTCTTTATAAATTTATCCTCAACAACCTAAACAGATTAAAAATATAACATTTTTTTGCGTAGGAAATTCAATTTCAAATTTTGATAAAATTTGAATATTTAAATAAAAATCAAGTATTATTTAAGTAATTTGGTTGTTACTAAAAAAATATAATTCGTAGGAACTCAAATGTCTTGAACATATTTACTATGTTCACAATAAAATTTTCAAATTATTAATTTTATGCTGTATTTGTACCTCGAACCTACTCACATTGTTATACGGTGCATCAGTATGACATAAGAATTAATAACAGCTAGTTATATTTTTTCGTATGAAATAAAATTCTAATATATTATAGTATTATAAGTGATTTATTTTTTTCAAAAATTACTTTAGGCGTATAGCCTGTAGTAGGTAGTAATAGAAAAATACATAAGCTAATAGTAACGCATTAAATATATTTTATAAATTAACCTTTAGAAGAATAGGCAAACGGACCGAATCGAAAGCTGGGAATCATTTTTCGTATGCAACAATTTATCGTTAAATTTAAATTCAACAAAACCATTAGAAAAGTGAATGGGTACCTACCTCTCAAAACATTATACTACAATAATCCAGAGCGAGTTACCCCGGTTTTATGTATTATTTCTAATGTTTAAGCGTTCTTGTTTTAGAATAAATTACAATCGATGTTTGTTTTAGAGGAAATTTACTATATTATATATCTATTACGTCCTCATGGATTCACAAAAAAAAAAGTCATGTTCAACATGAAAAATAAAGATAAACGTGATACTCGCCATTACACGGTATATTTGGATGTGAACAATTATTTTTGAAATTATTATTTAAAGGTAGGTTGTAAGCACAAACGTATTTAAAACTCAATACATTATGATAGATAGAAAACCTGTTAATTAAAAAATTGACACTACCAATTGTTGAAGCTACCGCTAAACTATAGACTATAAAACCCGCATAAAACTTATAAATCCAATATATAATAAGACTTAGACTAAAAAATAGAAAAATATAATATAAGTATGAATTGTATAATGCGCATATTTTAATAAATAATCAGTAAAAAGTGTGTACCTACTAACCACAAACATAGTGTATTGGGTACTTACCCATGCCAATTTATTTTATGCACCATTTAGATAAATATTCCGCTAAATCGATATTTTAATTTATACCACAATGTGAATTACTATTCATAGATTATTATTCAAGTAAATTCGTGAGGTTTTGGGTACTTTTAGATTTGGACATAAAACTAAGCCCCAAGGTTAATAGAAGAATTCGAATGTACCAAAACAAACCCATAGGTCCCCTCATAAAATATTCAGTAAAAATTCCGGACACATTATTACGATTGACAGAATTCACTAAATAATCATGATGCTTATTATGAATTAGCTGTTTATTAATTGCATACAAAAATATACTAAGGTAGGTACTATTCATACTAATCATTTTTTTTTAGGGAAATCAACTACAAACAATTCTTAATAAATCTATTTTATATTTGGTAAATGTGAGTATAGGTCAAACTATATTCTATACCTGATTCAATACATTTTTCTGAAATCTATAGAAATTCGTTGCACAAAATGAAATTATAAATTAAAAATGACACATTGATTAGATCACTGTTCTAGTAATGGATGGATTAAATTTGAATTCAACGGCATCTTTATCATTACTTACGAATAACGATTCTGAACGGAGACTCATCTCATTTGGCTCACACTTCTATGATGATATTTTATCATTTATTTAGATTAGGTACTATTCAGTATTCAGTAAGTTTAACTGATTATCACCAAAAACATCGTATTTATTATACAGGTATAACAATCATTACAATATAGTCTATAGGGTGCTTACGTAACATCTAATAATACACAGGGTATAACAGAAGGATTAAAACAACAAAAAAAACATTAATACCAGTTAAACGTATGACTAAAAATTATGAAAATTATATGGATAGTAAATAATTTAAGAAATATACTTATGTCAGGAAATTCCCAAAAGTAATATGTTCAAAAAAGTTATTACACTTCAAGTTAATTCACTAACATTATAATAATTAAAAAATAAACTACTAGACTTAAATATATATTTTTATCATCAAAATGTTTATAAAGTTTAGATTTAAAAATTGGCTATTTAGAAAAACCAAATAAATTTCAATTTAATTAAAGTATTTCAAACAAACAATATAAATATTGATTAGAACAAAATTCATTTATCAGGTATTTCTATTACATCTTGTATATAGTATTATACGATTATAATTTACTTTTATGTCAATAATTATTACCGTACAACTATGATAAGAATAGGTTCGTGATATAAATAGCTCAAATTCAGTATAAATATGTTTTTATAGTTATATTATTATTTCTTGAATTATAACAAAATAACTATAAAGTCGTTAAAAGAAACAATTACAATTTTTTATAAAAATAAAATTTACATTACATTATGCATTTTCAATGTTTTGTGGTAAATTAAAAACGTATAAACTTAAATTTTTTCATTGATAAGTTAAATAAAACAAATTAAAATGTCTATAAATATCACAAAAGTGAAAATTTCAATGATTATCCGTTTTTAAATATATACATATATCAAAAAATAAAAACTTGATTTTTTTTTGATAATTTTGTTTTTCCCAATTATTTTGAAAAGTAACAGTCATTTTACCTTTCACACATCAAAGTATCTACCAACCGAATCAAGTTTTCTATCAGAAACAACACTCAAAGTTGAAGTTTGAGGTATTTTTCTGCCCCCAAAAGTAATAACGCACACAAAACAATTTTTTTTTTAAACCACATCATTTATTTATTCTAATACCAATAAATTCATTGTTCCGCTCAAAATTTGAAATAATAAAGAAATAAAACCAACTCAGAATTATTATCATCAGAATAATAAAAATAATTTTTTTTCAATGCGTATTAGTAAAATAATCTAAAAAAGCTCTTGCAAATTTATAGTGCATCAGAAGTTTTTTTTTTTATCGTTTATTTAAGTATACACAATCTGTAAATGTTGTTTTACAATAAGTGCATGTGATGGAGGTGATATGGCTTGAGTGGCTGGAGATAAGAAGCCGCCCATTGGAGGCACTAAAGGTTAGGATTTTAGGCTAGGATTTTAATTTGCTAGTAAGAGAGGGCAGGATTATAAGATTAGGGGAGGTAGAGGTATGAACAATTTTAAATTAGTAGGTCACGACACCAGGTACGTTTTAGACGCCTTTTGGGGTCACCATGCAGGAATAGCGTTGGTGGATAGCTGGGAAATCAGGGGATTATGATGGCTGTGGAACTTGGATTATGTGCGTTTGTAGAAAGTTTTTGCAACATTTTGAACTGTTGGGATGGCTAGATCTTTATGTAGAGTGTCGTTAGATACATAGTAGGGAGCTTTAGTTATTTCACGGAGACATTTTGATTGGAAGATTTGAATTTTGTTTAAGTTAGACTTTTTGGCTGCACCCCAGAGTTGGATACCGTATGTCCAGATCGGTTTCAGTAAGAGTTTGTATA
>NC_042493.1:59691655-59703079 GCF_005508785.2 Acyrthosiphon pisum
CGGCAAAGTCGCCAGTCGTAGTGTTGGGGGTGGTACTTTGATCTGAGGTGAATAAATTGAAGAGTAGAGGTGCTGTTACAGATCCTTGAGGTACCCCTGCATGGATTGGTGATACTTCAGATAAGGAGAAGCCAGATCGAACGGCAAAATGTCTGTTTTCTAAATAGGATTTAAATAATAGAAAATAGTATGGCAGAAGAATAGATTTCAGTTTGAAGATTAGGCCTACATGCCATACTCTGTCAAATGCCTGTGATACGTCGAGGAAGGCAGCTGTGCAAATAAGCTTTTTTTCAAGAGTGTACGATATTTTATACACTAGTCGATGGACTTAGTGTATTGTAGAGTGGTTATGACGAAATCCAAATTGGGTATTAGATATGCTGGCTTCGATGATAGGAAGTATGCGTTTTAGGATAATTCGTTCAACAATTTTTTAAAATAGTGGAAGAAGACTAGTGGGCCTGTATGATTCGGGAGAGTCGGAGGGTTTGCCAGGTTTGGGGATCATAATGATGATTGAGAATTTCCAAAGAACAGGGAAGTATGACAGTCTAAGTATAGAGTTGAAAATGTGTGTTAAGAGAAGCAAGGTTTTTTTTGGGAGTTGAGCTACCTCAGCTGTGATTAGGTCATAGCCTGGGCTTTTGTGACGAGGGGAGTTTCTTATCTCATATTCAACGTCGCTAGGTCGAATATGTTTAGGTGGGAGAGTCATGGGTAGAGGGTGGGAGAGATAATGGTCACTTTTTCGATTTTAGAAGGAGTAAGAATATTGCTGTGAGGTTGGAAAGTAGAGTAGAGATGATGTCGAAATATATTGGCTTTATCTAGATCGGTGATGGGCCAAGTACCATCGGTTTTTTTTAATGGAGGAACAAATTGTTTTGTTCGAAGGATTTTCCTTGTTGTTTGCCAAAGCGAGTTGTCAGTAGACGAGAGGGAGACGAAACGTATCAGAAGTTGAAAGTTAAAATAAACACTTAATTAATAATGTTTTGTATGTAGTATAATATCATGTTGATGTAACTGATAGCACAATATGTATCCGGATACGTAAAAGCTGTCTGACATATTCAATTTAAAAGTATATTCGTTTAAATTAGTAAAACTATAAAGGATCGACGGCATGAGAAACTGAAAAAAATATAAATTTTTTTAATTCACCAATACCATAGTTCTGTTTTTGTACTGGTATGTGTATAAAATAAATTCACTCTTAAATTCAGGGTAGTATGTAATGTAATTTAAAAATAAAATTCTGACTTACATTGCGCACTATAAATTAGGGAGGTTGACGTACGTCAGCCATTTACGATTCACAATTGTATTTTTTAATTTAAACTGTTCATTTTAAAACTAAATCATACAACTTAACACTGATGAGGTGCGTCTGATGTCGTTGTTTGTGGTTTTTCGTTTTGTGTTGAACGATAAATGCGAATTTAGTAATAATAAATGTTTATTTTTTCTATGGACGATAAATGTTTTGAATTTCACACTGTATATTCGCAACTATTTACAAAGGCCCATTTTATACATTTTTATATACGTTTGATCTGTCTTTTTTAAATGTTGACCACTATTTTTGATGAGTGTTGGTCCGTAGGTCATTTTGGTTTTCCAAATAATTATGGCGGTCGAATCATAGATTTAGGTTCATTACTTAAATTGCCATGACCCTTCAAAGTTTAGTAAACTAATTAATGGTACCAATTAAAATAATTGGATTAAGTTTACTTATTAGCAGCGTCCAACATTTTTTTTTACAAAGTCTGAAAATAAAATTAGAAATCCAACGAAGCCCATTACTAATCATTCTTTATGTTCTCAAAACGGATAATAAGAGTATAATTTGTAGAGACACCAAAATAGATTTTTTTATATTCACTATAGATACCTAGTTTTAATTCATAGAACAATTGAAGAAGGTGAGTTTAGGTTTTATTTTTGACCCGTATTTGGTGTAGCACTAGTGGTCCAACGATAAGTTTTATTTGCATAACTCTAGTGAGCTCGGTGATTTAAATTCAATGTTTTTTGATCTAAGGAATATTTCATTTTGTGGGTGATATGTGATCTTAATTTTTCTAGCACTGAAACTATATTTTCGAAATAAAACCTTCAATGCAATGGATTTTACAAAATCAGTAGTATCTTGTAATATAGAAAATAAAAATCTTACACAATAAATATTATATTAAGACTATAATATTATACATTTATACCTAATAAGTTGAAGTGGTAAAGTACTATGATACTTACTAACCAATAAATTACAGTTTATTCAAGGGTCGCCAACCACACTAATCGATTTTTAGAGAAATATTTGTCGATCGTACATATTTAAAATTAATTATAACAATATCAGTTTATCAAATAATCTTAAACACACTTCCACGCTAGGTACCTATATTTTATACAAAGAAAAGTATTTATTAGCAAAGAAAAATATAAAATTTTTTTATGGAGAAATAATACAAGAAGAATATTATTATACAATAAATGTACAATAGGTATTATATTGTGCTGCAAATAATAAGATAAATAATATACCTAAATAAATAGGGGTCAACCACCAGATACTTAAAAAATTTAATGTAGTTGACTTGTTGGAAAAGGTTGGTGACTTAATGGCTGGTTTATTTCATGATATGTTCTTAAATCTAATATGTATTTCTTCTGCCAATTTATATTTTAAATTCGGTATTTTATACTTTTTGTATAAATATTAAATTTTATTTTAATCACATATTATAAGACTTGTTATAAAAGTAGCAACTAGAACATTATAGTATAGGTACTCCTACAATAATATTTTTTCGAGTATCGATGCTCGCGGTTTTTCCATCACAAATACGTCAGTCCTAGTTTGTCAACCATAAGTCAGTGGTACAGGTTGGGAGTGAACGGTGATTATTATTTTACTGCAGATAGTAATAGCCCTTCTTTAATTCTTCCAGTTATCAACCTATAACCTATTATTAGATTATACAATTATAATTCTCTCTGATATCATGACAACGCAGAAAGAAAATAACGCACCTGTCATTTTGTCGCGTGTCCGACAGGTCAGCACTATCAGCAACAGCCGCAGGTCCGTCGGCTATCCAAGCAGGGCAGCAGTTCCATGGACGCGGCGGCAATCCACGTGCACACGTCCGAGTGCGCGCACTTCATACCACCGCCGCCGTCGCACCACTCGGTGGCCAACGGCGGCGTCGGCTCGCCACGGGCAGGCAGTCCGGCCCGAGGTCCGTCCGTCGTCGACGGGATGCTTCCGCCGCCACCACTGCACAGCATGCCGATGCAGCACCAGGCCACGGCCGACCACCACGGGTTCGAGTGCGACTTCCACTGTTGCGCGCTGCATGAAGAGGGCCGCCGGATCGCCGTGCACAAGTCGGTGGCCACGTCGCCGATACAGGAGTGCCACCACGCGCCACCGCCGCCGCTGCAGACGCAACAGCAACCAACGCAGCCGCTACAACCGCCGCCGTCCACCGGCCAGCCCGCGTCGTCCTCGCTGTCGGACGGAACGCGCCGCGCGTCGCCCAAGGGCCACGTCCGATTCCTAGACCCGGCCGGGTCACCGCCGATGCCGCCTCCGCCGTTGCTGCCACCGTCGCCTCCCGCGTCGCCAGCGCGCCGGCAGCAACCACCACCGCCACTGCAGTCTCTGCCTCCGCCACTGCAGCTGCAGCACCGGTCCGACAGCTCCGATTCCGAGACGGAGACCACCGTCATCGAAGACGACTCGATGACCAGCGAGAAGTTCCTGTTGCTCATTGACCAGCTGGTCGACAAACAGGACAGGCACCTGACAGTCAAGGACATCGGCATCATACTGGAACGGCTCAACTCGAAAATCGTGGACGTCGAGCGGTTGGACCGCGACTACGAGGCCACTGACTGCTACAACTGGACTATCAAGGCGACCATCAGGGGTGACGTGCTTCAGGAGTACGGAATCATATACAACGGCAACTACTACGGCATATCCGAACATCCGGGATACCGACAGAACGACGAGGAGCTGCCCAACGAGGACGACGAGGAAGTGCTAGACGACGACGATGAAGGTGACAACGGTGGCGGTGCCAGCACATCGGCCGCAGTCAGCAGCGGTGGAGCCAGTAGAGAGGTTGAGATCCGCTTGCACAGACGTCGTGCTGACGAAGAGGTTAACATTTAAATATATATATATACTATTTATAATCACACGTTGTTACACGCACATGTGCCCGCACAAACACACACACATCACACACACACACACACACACACACACACACACACACACACACACACACACACACACACACACACACACACACACACACACACACACACACAGGTTTGACTTGGCGATAACATGCTAGGTGGTGCAGAAATTAAATATTTTGAAAATAGGAATGTGAATCGAAGAAACTGCCATCGATAAGACTAAATTGCATTGAACTAACTAATAATTGGTAATACAAATAATAGGTACAATCGTGGATTATTCTTTTGCCACTAATTGCTCACGCCCCGGTCCTCTGATGTTGCGACGTTTCATTTCGCCCCTCGAATTATCACGCCACTCCTCCCCTGTGCATGCGCGCGCAGACAGGCACATAAACACACAAAACACACACACGTATACACACAAATACACGCACACAGCACACGTATACACACAAACACACACACACAGACAAACAAACAAACACACCCACAGTGTGTATATTACCGTGCCACATTCACGGTTATTTGTTGTTTGACCTCCCGAGGTTAGAGTTATGAAAACCATGGGGAAAATATAATATGACGTGTGACAAGAAATTATTATTTTTCTTTTCTTTCAACAGTGCCAATGAACGCGCCTGATTATATGTATTATTATTATTATTATAATTATTTGTATTATTATTATTATTATTTGTAATTCTCCTAACTCCGAACCAGCCATAACTATACTATACGATAATCGTTATACTACGTGATGATAACGATATTACGATGTGCGCCTACGCGGTGTATTATTATTATTGTTATTGTTTTTTTATGCTGTTGTGCGCCTGTTGAGCGCCAAACAATATTTTCACGTTTTACCTGTCGCAGTCGGTTCGCCGCCTCTATAGCATAACATACCACCTCAGACACGCGACGGGTTTCGTTTATTGTGTTTCCAATAATAATAATAAAAATAATATGTTTAGTTTTTTGTTTCCACGACCGCCGTCGTGACTGCCACAATATACATATTATTATTATATGCATCTACACATACACACACAAACACACACATACATGTGCATTACACACATTTACCGAGTCGTAAAAGTTTTATTTTCAGGAGAAAAAAAAACAACAAAACTGTTTGTCTAAACGTCTAACCCGAGGTATTTTTCGATACCGACATACACGCTCTGTCAGTGTCCTTTTAAAAAAAAGACAGTTTCAGCTTAGGAGTTTTCGTTTGTTTAGATGAAACATAATAATACAGAAAAGTATATTGCGTACTCCGCATTTAATATAAAAATTATCTTTTTATGAAATTTACTTATACGCACGATATAAACGTCGTCATTTATGCGTATACCATCATCATTATTATTACTATAATTATTATTATTATCACAATAATATTATCATTATTGTTTATATTATTATTATGATGATAAGTATTATTATTTTTTTTTATGATAATTATTATTATTACTATTAAGGATTATTATTATTATTAAATATAATATATTACAATATATTATAATTGTTATTGCTGCGAACTGTACAGGAGCCTTATTTTTGAAAATATATATAAGTACAATTTGTTATTTTGTATCCTTTCAAAAAAAAGGCTATGCAGTTTTCCAAATGTCACGTAACAAAGGTGTTAAAAATTAGGTCATTGTGTTAAATATACAATTTTAGTACCTATTTGAAAGACAATGTTTAAATGCCAAAAACAACCTAAATCTCAGGTTTGTATTTAATTTGTAAATGGTGATATTGTCTGAGAAGATACAAAATATAATTTTGATTCTTAAGATTATTTGAAATTGGTATACGAAAAATTGGCAAAATGTAAATAGAAATCAGTGATAAAACAATGAAACCAATATAGACGAAAAACAATAGGTGATGTATAAAGCAAATAATCGCGATTTGTATTAATTTTTATAATTATTTTCAACGGTCTTACTCATAATGTCGTTTCACTTGGCTAGGTTATTTATTTGAGGTACCCAATTGGTTACTTAAGTAACGTAAGCAGTCGCAAACCTAAAACTGCATTTTTTTTTTCTTATTAACAGTGTTTAAAATTGTAATAATTTTTTTTTTATCATAATGACCGAATATAATATATTATGTAGTAGACGAACAAAAAGTTTTTAAAGAATTAATAAAATAGCAACAAAAATACCATCTATGGTAATTATTGTATTTTATATAATTTTAACTGGATCATCTTGTGAACTTAAAGCTAACTGTTTCGTTTGTTCGTCTCATTCTTTTGTTTCAAATTTTGTTATCTTGTGTACATCGGAATGTTTGTCAGAAGAATCTGTATTTAATTCAGTAATTGTGTACACTCTTGTATTAATGCTATGTATTTGCAATTGTTCGGAAGCATATTTTCTTGCGATCTTTATATTATTTTCTAATGAATCCACCATGCTTAAAATTCTCCATCTAAAAATAATATATTTTATTTCGTTTCTCAAAGATATTTGAATAAGAAAATACTTATAAAATGCATTTATATTAATATAATGTTTATTAATAGATACACCTACGTACATTGTACGACAGTCAAATAATATGTATAAATGTATAATTATATAAAACAGAAATAACGCAGGTAAATAAACTATTTCGAATGAAATTGTTTGGATATTAACTACCTACCTACCTATAGCTTATTTAGCTATTTTGGGTTTCATTATCTCTTTTAAATTTGCATTCATTCGTTTATGATAAAAATAAAATTGATCCCAAACGCAAAATATGTCTTTTAAGTCTTTGAGTAAAACGTAATTTTATTACCATACTATGTTATACGCTAGGTATCGGTGTTTCTTATGCCCAAAACACTATTTTTCTATAGTCATACAAAAATTAAAAAATAAATAGAAGAAAATGTTAGGTAATTTATTAATTATTATATTTATATTATATTAAAATATTGCAGGGACACAATTATTTTGGCATTCAAACCAATCCCGCTCAAATCACAATTTCAATTTAAATATTATCGAATGTAATTTAACAGTTTTGTTCCCCATAGTTGGTCGATGATGGAATTTTAAATTAAAAAACAGATTGAGGTCTATGCTCAATACTGCAAACATGTTATTTCAATAAAAAATAATAGGTATGTATTTTTTACAGTCATACCGACGTATCCCTGAACAATAAAATAATTAGGTAATTTGACATTCATGGGCAGTTATCTGTCTACGGTTTGGTGAACTGTATAAACTGAGTGTAGGTAGGTACTTTTTGTGAAAAAAAACCCTCCGATGGCGTACATTTATGGCTTTGAAAAACATTCATTATAAATTATATATAATGATACTCAGGTATAGTTTATGCATTATTCCATGCATAATAATCAAGAACACCTAAATAATATGCCATGGCTCAAACAAAACTATTTTTCATTCCAATAGTGATATTATACCATAATCATGAATCAAGGTGGTTCTCATTCGCCATGTATATTATTATTATATTATTATCATCAACTTTATGGAACTAGTAACTAAATTAGTAAAATAATATTATTTATACCTACTAATGATCTATTATAGCTGAGGCCTGAGACAAAAATCGGGAAGAATGGTTATACGATCAAACAGTTTAATATCTTTTTTTGAAGTATCAACTAAGAGGGTACCATTCACACTCTACAGTAACACTATAATATTCATTCTGTTAAGTCAAAATGGATCTTAACAATTATTAATGGACATGCGTAAGAAATATTATCGTTAACCCATAAATATTTTATCCACAAATCTATTAGGTACCTACAGCAGCTTTTTTTTTTTTAATGTACTTGTTGACTACTCATATCATATTATTACAAACATATTATAGGTTCGAATTGATTTTGATATATTTTTTAAACATGCCATGAACGTTGATTTTAAAATTAAAGTATGAAGTAACATTTTTCCAGATGAAATCTTTGTACCTAAGTAAATAGTTACTAATAGTTACCACACTCGATAATACTATGTGTAAACAAATTTCTATCCATTCGTGCTATTCAATATTGATGAATGCAAAACATAAAACAACATCCAGACGATAATTCAACTAAATCTTGATGAATTCGTAAACATTACACCTCCTTTATAAAAATTACACTGCATTAACTTCATACCGCCACGTAAGTTCCACTAATGATGAGCTAATCATTTTTGCCAACAATGTTTATTCATTTTTTTTAAAACGATTGTGCTCGATTACAACACATAGCCTTGTTTTATAATTATTATTATGTAGATTCCTTGTATTATATGATTATGAATTAATAGTAATTTTAATTACTGCATCTCTTTACTCATCCCTTCATCCATGCATAAAAATGTCATTACTACCTCTACAGTTTTAAAAATTAATTAATTGTAAATGTCTACCCTTAATCTTGTAAAATCCAGTGATTTTCTTTCCATTTAATTTTAGACTTTTAATCTTATTTTTTATTTCAGTCATTAAATTTTATCTTGAAGATTTAAATATTTATTTTCTTATCCTTTAATAACATAATTTGTCACGAACATATTCTACAACTTGTCCTTAAACACATTTTATCGAACGCCTGTCATGATGTTAAATTTAATTAGTAGGTATACAGGTAGATCCTAATAAAAAGGCCATTTTTTTTGTTGAAAAATTTGAGTCATTAACTCGAAGCTTAAGTCAGCTTCAGAAATATTATATACACATTAAAACATGCTACATTTGGCGTGACGGTCAAAAAATCTCATTATATGTCAAATACCAACTCATAAAAACAGGAAATGGATTTTTATAGATATACCTACAAAAAATTGCGTTAAAGACTTCAATAGTAATTTAGTACCTATAATATAAATATAAAGATGGTAAACAAATAAACACTAAATACGGTGGCATCAATAAACATGTGTCGATACGCCTATCGACGAATATCTACATTATTCAAAGTTTATCGGTATTAAAAATCTGTAGAGTATAATATTTTAGATTTTTGAGCAAAAATTTCCAAATTTATATGGCATTTAAAACATTTAGCTCAAAAAACGGAATTTGCAACCAAGATGTTTGTAATTATTTATGCGTGACCTAAATTTGAACAATGTCTCGTTATGTCTCGTAACTACTAATGAAAAAGGTCTAAATTTACTTTAAACTTGTTATCATCGCAGTTACCAATAAACTAATTTTATTTAGTCGGTTTTAGGATTATTTATTATTTCTATAATTATTACAGTGAATATATTATATATAAATACAAAATAGATTAGATTTTGCTAATATTGTATACCTAATGTTTAAATATATTATTATTATATATTATATAATTTTGTTGAAAAAAAAATGTTGTAACGTTAAATTTAATTATTATTAATATCTATGGACTAAGGTAATTGTTTAGAAAACTAAATTTTGTTTTAAAATATTATTAAGTTATTTAATTAATATGATTGTTAATAGTTATTATAGCAGTGGTTTTATACATACATATTATACATAGTGCCGTGGCCGGATTTTTTTTTGGGAAAGGCTTCAATGCATTTAATTACCAGAAAAATGTTTATTCAATTCATTGTTTGAAAAAGATAATGGTCCTCAGACATTATGGAGGGGGGGCTTAAGCCTGTTTTAGTCACCCCTGGCTACGGCACTGTATATAGTATTATTAAGTGATAGGCATAAACGAAATGTTTAATGTATGTACTTCTAATTATCCAGCTCATAAATTCACTATATACATTATACTTGTGAAACAATAGGTATATGTATACAGTGATTTGGTTGGTTCGTCGATTATATGCACAATGCGCTACACTGCCTATTTTTTTATTTTTTTTTGTTGTTGTTTTTTACGACAGGAATTCGTTGTTATGTTTCGTTTAATTATTTTATGTACAACAGTATACATATATACAACAGTATTATACATATTATATATATAATATATAATGTACATGTATATAATATGATGGATATTATTACTATATAGATAATATGATTTTATTATTATTATTATTATTATTATTATTATTATAATTATTATATAATACATTAATTTTATTATAATATTTAAATATAAAAAGAATCAGTTATATATTATGACAGATTATTATACATTAAAACGTGTACACTTATAATAAATTATAATATTATAGTTTGATGTAATAACAAAATATACCACTAGTACTTTCCTATGCGACAAAAATATGTACGGGCAATCTGTTTTAGATTTTGTTATTGATAAAATATGAGAAGAAACATTTTTGCTTGATAAATAAAATACGTAATTAAAGCTCACATATCCGGAAAATAAGAATTTATTTTCATCATGTACAGCCGCACCATCGTCAAAAAGGTATTTTGATTTTTACTGAACTATAATAATACTACTATATACGTCATATATTATATAGGTACCTACTTCAATATAGGTACGACATAAGTACAATATGATAAATACAAAATCCTAGACGAAATACGAGTCTATCAAGTGTTGAACACGATTGATATTTTTGGTAATATAATATTACTATTTTATAATACTAATATTTATGTAGGTACCCAAGTTAAATAGTTCGTCGGAAAGTGGCACATGCAGTCGTAGCCATTGGATCATCACCAATCGGTGACCACCCCACCTGCCAAATTACAATCATGTCCCTCTCTAGGTACTTAGTCTAATAACTACAATTGTGTATTATAATAGTTCAACAAGCTTCTATAAGTAAGCTATATAGTAAGTATTTTGAAGTACCTAAATCAATCAATTATACGCAAAACAATATTATTATGGCACGTACAATTTATATTTTCTATAATCAGGGACTGGGACCTTTTGAATTTATCGGTATCGGTTCCGGTACTGTTCTCCAAAAATAAAATAGCTGTTCCCGCCCGGTTCTGGTTTTTGATAAAACAAAATAAAGATATCGATTCGAAATAATTTCGGTACCGGTTTCAGATAATTTAGGTAGGTACTGAAAAGTATAATAATTTTAAATACCTATCCGGAATGCTGGTTTAATTAATAGTAGGTATGAGAAATATTATAAAAATCATATGATCATACATAGTTTATACCACGGACTAAGATATACAGGACTGGACATTATATGAATATTGTGGTTACGAAATGTAGTGCAACAGGCGGAGCTCGGGGGGATATTTTCCTTTTAGCATTACTAGCGC
>NC_042493.1:59703129-59714930 GCF_005508785.2 Acyrthosiphon pisum
GCGCTAGTAATGCTAAAAGGAAATTATCCCCTCCGAACTTCGCCTGTTGTACTACATTTCGTGGTCAACCTCCCACACCATTCAACCTTTTCGTGTCCAGCCTTGTATATCTTAATCCGTGGCTTATAACAAAACAGTAATACCATTAAATTATGATAAATAAAATTATTTTTAACCTAAAAGAACCTATTTAATTTAAAAATTCCAGTTCGGTTCCGATACTTTATTTATTAAAATAAACGTTTCGGTTTCTGTTCCAGATCTTAATATTTTAAAGGTCTTTTAGGTTCAGTTCCAGTCCCTGGTTATCATAACAAAATTAAATTGTCTTTATTAAAGCTTATAAAATATATCTGTTTAGTAAACATTCACATCACACAAGTTAAAAGGATAAGTAAGAAAGGGCATGGACCAATTGCACCAAAACAAAATTTGTATTTTAGGGTCAATATACCAATTGCGCTTGTATTCAAATTTCCCTGGCTACCTTCAGATTAAGGAATATTGTTTTTCGATCTAATTCCATCAACATCAACATAAACACACTAAAATGCTTATTTATATAATTATAATTTATAACTAACTAATAACTTTTCCTTAGGTAGTGTAAAATGTTTTGAGCGCAATTCGTATATGAAAAGTTAATTTTAATCGCAATTGGTAAACTCCCATAGAAAATATCTATCAACAATTTTTTAAATCACATACCTTAATCGGTGTATTGTTTTACCTGGCCGATTACTTGAGTAGGTAGTAGGTACCATACCTACCTACTTGCACCTGAATCTGCAAAAACAATGATTCAGCTTTTACAATAAATTTATACTTGTACGATATCCTTCATAAAATATATTATTATTATTAAATGTTCACATTTTTGTATAACAGAAAAATCATGGGTATAAATAATGGTTTATGTAATAATTGTATAACATAATATGCCAAAAATCTCTAAACGCCCGTTCTATACTTCAATGGTTACATTGCTTTACGTCTTATGCGTAATTTTTAATTCTTATACAACTTCAATTTTTTTTTTATTTTTATGCCTGATGTTTTATAATTTTTAAATTGTTTAGTCTTACATATTAACATATTGTTATATATAAAGGCACGAACTAATTATTGAACTAATCTAAGGTTCTATTTCTAAATACTCGAAAAATGTTTAAGTAAAAAACAGAAAAAGCCAAATAAAAGTCAGTAAAAACAAGTCTTTAAATATTAACAAATAACAGCCCAAACCATCCTGGATATCCCTTATAAAAGTCTAATTGGTCCTGTTAGGAACTGTTTGACAGATTGGATGTACATTCAATGTTATCACAGCAGTGCTTCTCAAATGTTTTTGTTATGTGGACCTCTGCTTTTATTGTAAGATTGTAACGGGTGTAGAATTCTTTGCCATCATAATCGTTGAAATAATAGAGAATTTTTTGTTCTTAACGTTATACTAAAATTAAATTGTTAGACACATAAATAAGAGTACCTAAATAAACAGTAAATATAGATACCTAAATGTTTTTTTAATACATCTTTGATACATTATCATCACTGTCAATAAATTCTAAAGTGAGATAAACTTCTTCGATGTAATAATAATCTATTTTATTATAGTTAAATTATCGGTCATTTAATTTTGATAATTAAAAATAGTCATTATTTTTTTTAAATAGGTAAAATGAAATAATGAAAATATATACAAACATTTCACAGCCCCCTGAGGGGCCATGGACCACAGTTTGAGAAACACTGATCTACAGCATCCTACAAAGTACCCTTATGGATATATTAGGTGCTGTCTATAGTCTATGTATGTTTTGTTTTTAAAAATTGCATAACCTCTCTACTGTATAACTGTATAATAGGTATGTAGTGAGTGTACATCGAAATATGTAACGGATTTGTTAAATTTGAGTTCAAAGGTAAATTATAAATCAATAATACATTTTATCAAAATTTGAGTTTCATACACTTATACGAAATCGTACCTATGTATTTTAATATTTTATATGAAATATATTCTATTAAATGTTCGAGTTTATTGACTTAGCCAGTACATTGTTTTCAACATTTTTAATAAAAACTAACGCCTAAGTTTAAATTTAGTCTAAATATTTGAAAAATATATTGAGTACCTATAGAAAATTATAATTTAAATAACAGTAGAATGTTTCAAATTATTTAGTTAATAATTTTTGAATTACCTACAACAAAAAATCTAAAATCCTTTGACGAATTATAATCGTTATATTTTACGCGTAGTTATTCAAATGTGTCAAAATATTTAACCATAGCTGCAGATATATAAAAACCTACTAAATTAAAATAAAAGTATAGTATGAAAAAATCTCAACACATGATTTGACACTGATATTATTGTAAAATGTTATGAAAAAAATAATTTTTTGAAAAAAAAATACACAAGATTAATTCTGTTAATAGGTACGAACTAATTATAAATGATCCAAATAGGTATACTGACGCGTGTTTGCACGCATTGATATTGGAAAGTTACGTCATGAGCAATAAGAACCAGCTAACATTGACTAAAAATTTGAGTTTAAAAAAATAGTACTTATCCCGATACCTGACGGTTTGCTGTGACAGAAAATACATTTAGAATGTTAGTTAGATATAGGCATATAGCTCAAGTAATTCGGTCGTAATATAGTAGAAAAATCTCTTTACACGTTTTATTATATTATTAATTCATCCCAATATTTGACGTTTCGCTATGACAGAAAATACATTTAAAATTGTAGGTAGGTATAGATGAAATAATTAGGTCGTAATATAGAAGAAAAATCTCTTTACACGTTTATTATTATTAATAATTAAGGACTTTTTCTGAGTGACTTTTATTCACCATATCATATTTTTGTATCAAAAACTTCATACAGTGAACTCTAATCTATATGAAAAATCAGGGATGTATATGCAATGCAGAAACTGTAATTATGTAGGTCAAACGAGAAAAATTATAAGGGCTAGATAATATAAATAATAATTAATAATTACAGTTTTAACTTTTAAACTTATAGATATAAGATTTGGGGAATTTCAAAAATTAATAATCAGAAAAATAATAATTGACCCCAATTAGAACGTACGGTCTAAGTCAGGCATGTCAAAATCAAAGTAATAACTAGGCCAAATATATTAAATAGTTTACTATAAGGGCCTCACATAAAAATATTTCGAAAAAAAATTAAAAGTAGGTAGGTTAGGATTTTATTTACAATACTAAACAATACTTATTCAATTATCAATTAGTCTATTGGAAGATAAGACAGAAAAGTTTTTTTTTTTTTTTTTTTTCTATATTTGTTCATTGTAACGACCTCAAGGTCTTTGACAATGCTTATCACAAGTGGGTAGTAGGGAGATCATGTGATCTATTTATCTATGTATATATCACTATATGCATGATACTACCCCCCTTCTCCAAGAGGAGACATGTGCGGTCTTCAATCCCAGTGGAGTGGGACCTAGTTGGAAACCGGATGACGCAATCGGACGACAGCACGGGAAAATGGTGACTGCGTAGAATCACACACATTTTTTTTGCACTTTGCTATGAATCGAACCGATGACTGTGTGAGTCGTAAGTCAACTGTGTGACCACTGCGCCACTCCGGCCCAAGACAGAAAAGTAACACAATATATACCACTCACTAACATAGTTGTCACACAAAAGGAAAATCGTATAATTAAATTTAATTAATTTTTTATTTTCAATTAATTGTTCATTAATATTGCTATCCACGGGTCATAAAAAAATGATCCAATAGCCGCAAGTGTGCATATTGGACATGCCTGGTATAACACCAGCAAAAGAACTATACTAACCAAAAATTGTCAAAAATGTTGCAGTACTGTTGTCAGACATTTTACCTATACCAGTTATGGTAGAGGGTCACATGTTTGAATGGCATGTTTTTGAATGCCGTTTGTGAGAAAAAAGTGTTTGAATAATTATTAATTATTCGATGTTTGCATTAAAGTAAGCCGAATGCGAATAATCTAAATACATAGAAAGTAGATTCATGTTATTTTTTAAGTTCGTGCAAGTAATTAATGAAAAAAATTAACTTTAGTATTAATTAAGGTAAGTCAACATTAAAAACGTTAAGTTAATAATAAACAAACACTATATTGAACTCTAAAAGTTAAAATAGAGAAAAATATTCACTAAACTCGGATGAAAAAAAAAGTAATTATTCAGTTAATTATTTTTGTTTTTTAGTTTCTACCCAGGTCACATAATATATGTCACTTTACATTTTATTAAAAATGCATCCTATTACATATTCCTTTTTATTACACATTAGCTGTAGTAGTGCACACAATTAGGTACCTAGGTACTCATTTTTAGTAAATAAATCAGTTAGTGTATTACTTTACAAATTTACAGATTAAATGCTAAGTTGTTGTTACAATGGATACTTTAGCTATTTAAATTGTTTGGAACATGTTTTAACTAATGTATTATACTAACTTGATCTCTCTTGTTATTATAAAATCATTTTTAACAATTTTAAAATGTAGGTACCTACACATACAATTTTAATTTTTTTTTAAATATTTTCAAATTTTGTTAGATTTATGTTATTTTGTTTAGATTTGTTAAATAATATAATGTTAAATTAAATATTTATATACCTATTATTATTTATTGGAATATACATAGTTTTTATGATATTTGGACAGATGTAATCCACCCATTAAGAACTTATTATAGTAAGTATTAAACAATTTGTATCAATAAAAAGAAAAACAGAAAAATGTATTATCTGCCAACAGATGTTCGTGACAATGGTCGACGAGACATCGAAACTATGCAAATAGTACCTACCTCAAGGCTTAAGTACCTACCTGAAGAATATATGAACATCAAGTCTACGGTTAGTGATTAAAGGTGTAAAACATAGTTCTAAAATAGTAATTTGTTGCTATAATAATCATCAAATTATTTGATACTATGATATTTTAATTTTTAAATCCAAAAGTTAGGTAGTTACCTACTCTAAACTAGGTAATATTAGAAATTATTTTTGATAAGAATAATTCTACTCTGGATTTAAATAACATGATCAATGCCTATTAATTGACAATATTGGTAATATAACTTCGGAATAATTTACGTTGCTTTATGCGACGGACAAAATTAAAACAAAATACAGTGAAATCTATGTTATTATCACCCCTTAACAGCGGACATATTCTTAAAAGTGAACAGTTCTAAATTTCCTGACATAAATATACGAGGGAAAATAATGTTCCTAATAGCGGGTATTCCTTATAATAACATACACATTTTATTTCCCTATCTTGTCCATTATAAAAAGGTTTCACCGTACTTACCTACCTATTATTAACTGAAGTTATTAAAGTACCAATGTGGGTTTCCAATTGAAATAAATATACCAATTATTACAATATAATTTTACAGTTATATCATTAAAGTACAAACAGAAGAGTTGGTCACCTCCAAGCCAATGACTCTAAGGGTTGCGAGAGTTGACAATCGCCTGCACTATCGCCTATCAATAATCAGAAATTACAAAACAATTCCCCTTGCGTATGGTAATTGCCAATTAATAACGTACATGGAGTATATATTGGCATGGCTAGAGAAAGTAATTTGGGGTGGATAGGTATGTAAATTATTTTTTTTTATAGTAACTATACACTATATCAGGGGTTGCGAACAATAGGTATGTATCTATGAGTGAAGTTATCACAAAGTTGAAACACAGTTACACAGTTGAAATAATTTGACAGTTTTAAAAAGAAAGAGCATAAGTCAAAAATTGCTACTTTTCAGGAGACACATAAATAAATCTTGTAATTTTATTCTCTTTAAGATTTTTAAATTTCGTGTTCATAATAATCATGTTTAATAAAATATCAATTATTATTTTTCTATTAAACAATTACATTGTTATCTATATTTTACTAACACTAATGACCTATAATAAATTGAATATTATACGATATAGGTACCACTTGTGACTTGATCTCTTTCACGTTATGACGTACCTACGACCTACTGCATGTACTAGTAGGAATTATTTGTTATTATAACAACTTATGAATTTCTCTGACAATCGTGAATAAAAGCATATTATTTTTATTGAATTTATTTAACATGTAAAATAAAAAACACAAAATTAATAACACACTATAATATAATAATAAGAAAACAACAACAAACCACTAACGAATTAGTACCTACTAACGAACTACTATTTGTTTTTCGAACAGTAATGTGGTTACTAGACTATTCTGTTTACAGTTTGTTAAAATGTATTGACATCAGTATAGGTAGCAGCTGGTATTTGTTGTATAACCATTTAAATTCACAATAAAATCAAAATCGAATAATGCAATCGGCAAAATTATTAATATATTATTATAACTCTACCATATTGCCATATTGGGTATGTGTAGAATAACAACATCACTATCCAATAATAGTATAATATTTTTGTTCATTAATTATCGTACCCAAATAAAAAAACCGAATTCATAACGGATTGGTGAGTGCATGCTATATAGACTGTCGTTGCATACGATTTGTATGACCTGGTTTAAGTCTCATTTATGTTATAATTTATACCATGTTCTCGTTGAACACTTTGAATTTTACCTGAGCAATATTATACACCTAATATTTGGTACAATTACAGAATATAATTGTTGTTAATCGTCATAAAATTATTTCGTCCAAGTCGAGTCAGTTATAACTCATAATATTACAATCCATTGGAGTATACCACGGCTATTAGCGACCCAGATTTCGTGGATTTCGTATTTTGATACATTTGTTATTATTATCGTCGTAATAATTATTATTATTATTGCCATTTTTATCGTTATAATATTTTCTGAATGGATTTCAATGACGTTATCACTGTTGCGCGAAACAGACCCGTTCTATATGTTTCAGAGATAAATGTGAAATCAATAGATAGTAGTCATAATATATTAAATATTATTAGTTATTAGTTATGAGTTAGTACTTGTTAGTTACATATTTTTTAGTATAGTAGTATAGGTAAGTATACGTAGGTATAATTACATGATTTTTCTAGAAAAATAACTAGAACGTCTAAAATGGTATAGGTACACAAGAGTAACTATACTACATACCTACGTTATAATAATTTTTAATGTACTAAGTACCTACCTATAATAATACATTACAAAATCACAAAATCACCATATTTCTCTTTGTCTCTATCACCATAGCCGACCGATTGGAAATAACACGACGATTAGTGACTATGCCTATCGTCTATAAGCGATATTTTAAATTTTGTTCACATTTAAAAGTAGGTACCTAGGTACCTACTATTAATAAATGACCTACAATTCCGTTATTCTTGAATGTTTTTTCCAAATCGTTTGAATATAAATAATTATAATATATAGACCTCCAAATACCAATTCGGTCAATGTTCTACCAGAAACACTTTTATTCTTCTAAACCGTGAAGACAGGCACACAAAATAAACACACACACATCATTATAAAATCAATAAATTCGTAGCTTTGCTCAGAATCTAAAACAAATTATAAACTTAAACTCACCTCAATGTTATTCAATAAAAACAATGGTTCGACAATGTTAAAAAAAAAATTTTTAAAATTGTAATTTAATGAAATTAAAAAAAAAATGTTTTAAATAACAAATACTATTCGTAAAAGTGAAAAAAAAGCTTTATTGCTCTTGTAATTTTCTCGTTGTGCACAAGCCTTCGACCGGGTTTGATATGAAGGCCTCCAATTCAAACTTAAAAAATTTCTTCCCACCCCACTATACCTATTAATAAAATTTTATTTAACTGATAGACATTTCCAAGTCCAATTTAATTCGTCGACATCGGAAATCGCACCAATCAAAGCGGGTGTACCTCAAGGTGGTTTACTTTCCTCTTTTCTGTTTAACATTTACGTAGCTGACCAACCCATGCACCATGCAACAAACCATCGTTGCAGATTATTCTGACGACAAAGTTATCTTATCCATAAATAAACATCCTTTAATTGCCTCGTCAGACCTACAAGTACATCTTAACCACTTGTCTGGGTGGTATAAAAAATGGCGAGTGAAAATTAACCAAAACAAATCTATACATACAACATTTACACTCAAACAAGAAATTTGTCGAAACATTAATCTCAACAATGTACAAATTCCCACATCCGACACAATTAAATATTTAGGATTATTCCTTGATAAAAGACTCACATGGAAGAAACACCTCCAAACCAAACGACTAACCTTAAACAATCGCATGCGCATGCTCAGACCTTTGCTAATTAGAAATAAGAACTCCACTCTAAACACCAAACTAATAATCTACAAAGCGCTACTCAAACTAATCTGGACATATAGACTTCAATTGTGAGGTGCAGAAAAAAAATCTAACACTAATAGAATCCAAACTTTCCAAAATATATCACTCCGACGATTATCCAATTATCCACCCTATATTTCTAACCACGCTCTTCATAATGATTTCCATATGAAAACAATAGATGAGGAAGCACGCACTTCCTACAAACGATTTCATAAACGACTCCAAACTCATCCTAACCCTCTCATAAAAGATCTTTCCACCCTTACTCTCCCATGAAATCCTAACCGCAGATTAAAAAGAAACTGGTGCCGTGACCTTTTACAAAACTTAAATGTCTATAACGTCTTATGGTCAAAAACAAAAATCTAACTAATCAACAACCAAGAGTCACTAATGGGTGGTTGCTTAATTCACAACTTTCATGTCATTTAAATAACTCTCAGCATATAAACTTATTGTGCAAAACTATATATATTGTTTATTTCAAATAAAAATATACTTAAAAAAAAAAATTCGTAAAAGTAATTTAATATAGGTATATATTATGTAGGTACTTTCTAGTGCTGAAATATGTTGAATCTTCATTTCACAATTTTTCATAGGTATTACAAGATATTTATACCTTTTTAATTTAATTAAAAGTTAATATAGTATATATAATATATTTGTGTTAGTTAAAGCAATTGAATTGTCATAATCATAATATTTTTATAAAAAAAACTTGTAAGAGATTTTAACAGATTCTTTAGTAGGTTATTATTTCCTAAATGATTAAACCTAATATAACACTGTATGTACTCTTGTATTAGACCTCTTAAACTAGCTTACTATTTTTTTAGGTTTAGGTGCTATTAACACAAAATGTATGTAATTATATATTTTATGTTTTTTTCTTTAAATAGTAAATTAATTTATTGCATATTTCAAAAATCCAAGATTTCATTTTCAAGTCTTTCATTTTTTTTTCACATTGTCATTGCACAAAGAATTTCCTTTTAAAACTAGATTGGGTCCAGTTGCAAATGACAAACTGAATATTAATTGAAATAAACTAAGCTTTTTACGTACTTACATAAAATGATCTAAATATTTAACATATTTAAAATACAAAGTCCCGTCTTACGTCTCTGATGCAACGATACATAGTGATCTAAAAATGCCAACAGTTAAAGAAACTGCTAAACACGCATACTTAAAATATCACGCAAAAGCCCTCTTGCACTCAAACCCATTAGTTACAGCTCTCTCATCTCAAAACAATCTTAATGTATTAAATAGGCGTCTAAAACAACAATGGTGTTGAGATATTTTAAAATAAGTTCGTACTCCATCCAAAGAAAAAATAAATAAATAAGTATTCATCGCATAGAGTGAACAAATGGTTCTCTTTCTCCTCTTGTGCTTTATTTTCAATGTAATTATATAATATTTTATCACTTATACTTCTTGCACATTTACACAACATATCATAATAAGCATATTTGTGCAAGATATTTTATCTTGTAACTATATTGAACTACTTTGAACTATTCAAAAATAAAAAGAATTATATTTCTTCTTTATGCAATAAGATCTAGTTTAACGTTTAAAAATAAAAATATTTATAAGAAAACTCATTCTGCGAGCGTGCTAAATTCCCAGTTTCTAAACGTATTTTAATACAACGCAATAAATTGTAATTTCATATTAAATTTATATTATATAGAAACATACTACTGAAAATAAATAAATAGGTACCTACCTATTTATTTAAGGTAGGTATCTTCATATCAAGTATCAACAATCGTAACTATGTATTGGTAAACTGGTAACTAACAATGGACACAATAACGGGGCTATCTGCAGATGTTCTAAACTTATGTTTAGAAACCTAAAATTATGTTAGCTTGTGCAAATGTATACAACCCATACTATTCGTACAACGCTTATATTATATTTTAGATATGTGTATAAATGTAATTATTTTTCTAATATTATATATTGTATTACAAATTGTTTAATTATTTCAATTATTTCTAGTTTCAATTAGAATAATCATTCAACTTAATTAACATTTTACCAACAAATATAATATTATATACCTACCAAATCATTATAATTTTAATGTATGTATGGGCTATATGTTAGATTAAAATACTATGTAGATAGGTAGTTTAAAACCAATAACATCTTTGATCACATCATACTAAATTGAAATACCTTTCAAATTTAAATGTAAAATTACCCAAATTACTAAGACCTACATTTTAATAGTGTTATAGTAAAGTATCTATAAACTATATACTCAAACCTTTATGAAAGTTCCACTTTTGTAATAATAATATGTTATAAACCAGAATTCAACAGTAACAAAAAGGGTTAATTCAATAAATTACTCGATAAATTATTAATTGCAATTTGTAATAGCATTATCAGTATCTGACCTTATACGTAAACATTCTTGCAAGAACGCAATTGTTATTTATTATTAATAGTTGTGGCAATTATGATATTTCAATTTTGTGCATGAAATATTGCATGTATTGTATTCAATGTTGCACTATATTCAGTAATTAGTTGCTAATAATTATAAAAAAAATGCACACACAATTACACTATCTCAAAAAGTATGAATGTTTTTGTAAAAGTTATTTTTAAATAATCTGAAAATGCAAAACAATATCTATGAAAACAAAATTATATTTTCTACTATTTGTATCGTGTAATTTTATTTAAAAAAAGTCAGCTCTTAATTTCATATTCTGAAGTAGAACTTTTTTTATGTTTTTATTATTAAAAATAGAAAAAGATTAGAAACTTAAAACTGTTCTTTAAATTATATTTTCCTAATACAATGACATTTTAAAAATATCGAATTTTCTAACAACATTTTTCAAAATTATGAAAACGTGCAAACTATTTTATAATAAAAAAATGCATAACACTTTCAATTTCAAGTTGAGTCTTAAAAATATATTATTTCATTTTTCTATCAGAAAATTAAAAATATAGACAAAAAATAATTTTAATAGGTACACATTTCAAGTTCAAATGTTGAAGAAATTGGTATTGATAATAATATTGACATATTAGTTAGTTTATTATTTAAAATAATATAATACATGTGATTTTATTCGGCAAAAATTAGCTCGGCTCTATTCATATTATACTAATAGAAAAATATAATTACCATATACAATAAACTCAAGGGGACAGAAAAAAGTTTGAGATATCAAAAAGTTCAAGATATTGAGTTTTATTGTTATGGCAATTTATTATTTCAAGGGGATTTTAATCGAGTGCAAGGTTACAAAAGAGTTCGATATACCGACATTCGACATTCTACTGTAGTAACCAGTGCTCGACTTGGCAAAATTAAAGTAGGGGGACTCTGTTACTTTAAAAAAATGAGCGTCCCCATATCACTTATTAAATGTTACTGAGCCGTGG
>NC_042493.1:59716219-59719429 GCF_005508785.2 Acyrthosiphon pisum
ACACCCCCCCTATTACCCACTCTAAAAATCACATAAAAATATACTGTATATTTTTGTTACAACTTATAAAATATAATAACAAACTCAAAAGTAACTAAATAAAAACAATTCATTTTAACTACCTATTTATTTAAATAGTTCCATAATTTATCATAGGTTTGTTCTTTATTATCTTAAATAATAATATTTTAAAGGTAATTGATTAAATAATAATACAAAATATATAAATAATTATTAAATCTATGGTAAGAAAAATTATGATTTGATCACGTGCATTTTGATAAAAATGCAGAATGATGCAGCGTCCCGTGCGTGCCTCTTCAAAATGAGAGTAGGGGTACGCTAAAATGTCTGAAAAATTAGTTGGGGTACTCCGTCCCCCTGCGTCCCCCCCCCAAGTCGAGCACTGGTAGTAACATTCAGTAGCATTCATTTAAATACAATTTAATAAAATAGCCTTAGAAATATATACATATATAGGCCGAAGAACGCCGTCCGTCTCTGTAATAATAGTTTGCCGCGAACAATAGTTTATCTAAGAATTCAAATTTAACACAACCAACAGCTGCAGTGACCTACAACTCAATAACGAGGTGAACACTCTATACAGCATTATAGGAGTGGCTTCCGCAGTTTATTATTGATAAATCATCTATTTGACGCAATGTGTTGTAGAGTTATTTGTGGAGCGTGGATGTGTGACAGACACTTGTACAACACTATTATCATATCATTCATATCCGACCATCATAATATTATCTGATGTTCGCTTGCTGCAAAATACCAGAGAATATTGTAACGCATCGGTTGCGTCTCGCTTCAATGTATGTTACGCACTATAATATGATGTTAACATCGAAATTCGTACCATGATAATAATTAATAATTATTATGACATGCAACTAGCTTATAGACTTTAACATTGAATACAATACTGTACAAATACCAGTGTATCATTCCATGACATTATATTTTTTTTTTTTATTGTCTGATTTCTGATATTAAAAACAAATGTAACAGATAAAAAACAAAAGGTACAGTATAATTATTTTAATATCATATAATTAATATAATATTATATTGTTGTCGTTTTTTATGGTTTGAATAGGTGATTATAGATTCTTGGTATAACTAATAAGCAATAGCTTAAAACTAATCGAAAATAATTTGAAGACTTTATCATGTATGATAATTCATAAAAATATACCTACGTAAAAGTATAAGTCTCCATGAATAATATTTTCTACGACAACAAAATAACTAAAATCGGGTTCTTCATTTAAGTATCCAATTTAATCAAAATGTGAACTTCAAATGTTTATAAAAAGATTTTGGGTTTCAGAAAGAACTACTTATGAGAAATATACTATTAACTATAAAAATTTAATATTTTTAAAATGTTATAACGAGAAAAACTTTTTAATATTTTTTTGACAAATATTGCTAAAATTTGAAATCTTATAAAAATAAAAATCGTGACTATTTATTTTTAATTATTTTCAATTGCGATACGAATGACTTAATTGGGATCTTGAATTACTTGTTAAGCTTTATAACCGAGCTTAAAAATATCTTAAAATTCTTTAATAGTTTAATCCAAAATCTAAAAAATTTGAGAATGCCAAATGCCTACAAACTTCAAATGAAACGAAATATTTTGAAAATTGTACTGGTGCATAGAAAAAGATAATATTTTAGTAATAGTGGAATATATTAAGTTTCTACTATTAATATATTTTGAATTACAATAAAGAAACGAATATTCGTTAAGGATAAATCATTATTATATGTTTCAATGTCTAATTTTGTCATAATGTTAACTTCAATTACTCTTCAGAATTAAAGCTTACATTATTTTTTTTTAATTTTCATTAATAAAACCCTTTGAGGAATCTTGTTTGTATTTTTAAATTTTAGGTGTTTAAAATTTAAATTAAACACTATACATTTGTAACTACAAAATAATTTGAAAAATTAAGTGGTTGATGTCAATTTTGTGATTTCGATAAATTTTGTGAAAATTTAAACTTTAAAGTTTGGACGTATACAAAAAAATTATAAATATCGCTAAATTTATTGATATTTTTTTGTATCGTTGCAAGAACAAATTTTGAGGAATATTGTATTTACAAGTTTTTTTATATCACTATATAAAAATCAAAAATTTTACCATACATACCTATAAATAAAATAAAATATACTTACTAATTTCAAGTTTTTCCAGATTATTTTTAAAGGTACTGAAAGAATTTACCTTTTGAATCCCTCCCCACTGAATATTAATTAAATTTAAATTGCTAACAAAAACCACTCTAAAAGTTAAAAATCTAAGCATTTTTACTGCCCCTAAATGTGACGACTGACACAAAAAGAATATAAAAATTAAAAAAAAACATATCATTATTGTGAGCCAATACATTTATTGCCCCGCTTCGAATCTAATACAAAAAAAAAGACATCTTCTTAATATACATATAATGCTATAAATATTATTATTATGCTATTAATATTTACGTATAACGGTAAAATACAAAAAAATAATATTAATGGCTATAGGAGATATTTTGGAATTAAATTAGCTACCTGCATTTGACCATGTATGATTATGGTATCATGTATGGATTTCGAAGAAAAAGATTTGGAAGACCTTGGAGCACAGAATTGGAGGGAGATAGTACAGGATTGAGACAAGTGGTGGGATTTGGTGATGGCGATGAAAACTTTGGGAGAGTTATGAAGATCAAAAGAAAAAGAATATAATTACAATTTTGAGGGGACATAATTGCATAAAGGTGTGCATAAGGGGATTCGATACTGTGATTTTCTGCATTTCAATTTTTGGAGAAGTTTAAATCAAAAAAGGTGGGTAAGTGGATGTCGCTCTGCTGTACAGTAGGTTAGAAGTGGGTCACTGTATAATGGACAGTATTAAATTTGAATTCAATGATATAATATCACTGTATAAGAAAAACGATTCTGAGCGGAGACGGTATATCAGTCTATGTATTAGACATATATATACTTATCTATGGTATTAAAAAAAAATTGACCTATAATAGGTACCTATAATAAATTCCAAATTAATCATATCATAATATCTATTAGGTACTTATAAGTTATAACGCGTTATACATCAACAAAAAACCGTGGTAAAATCATAGATATATAATAGTATACTTTAGAAGTTTCAAGTACCCACGAATAATATTA
>NC_042493.1:59719529-59795284 GCF_005508785.2 Acyrthosiphon pisum
CTATGAATTTATTGGTTTTACAATTAATTGTGTGTTATTTTATTTGGAACGATGAATGTAGGTATTGATTTTACAATGATATGTGTTTTTTTTTTTTTTTTATTTATTTGTGTCTATGTACACGATAAGTAGTCGAAATAATGCTACGATTTTCCACTTCAGTATCTTGTTCGATCAGAAAGTGAATATCGTTGGTCCATTGGGGAGGTCAAAATTTAAATTTCCCAGTAGTTTTCAAAAGCGCCGGGAAAAACAAAAGAAAAATTAAGGAAAAACGGGAATTTTTACGCAAAATCGATTTTTCACAAAATTGAATTTGGTTTTTGGTGTAACTTAAAAAAAATGACCGTAGATACATGAAATTTTGACTGAATGTTTATCTTAGCATTTTCTATACACCATAACATTTTCAAAATATTTTGATTTATTTTGAGCTCTTTCTTTTTAAATCTAAGATATGAAAATGTAATACAAGATTCCTTATAAGATTATCTACCTTTATCAAACAAAAAATATCTATAAGAAAGTCAAATTAAATTTTTATGATCGTTTGAAATTCAAATTTTTACAACATTGGATATTCACTCGATTTCTTACGTAACGATTTTCTTATTTTGTTGTAATTAAAAAACGAGTGACTGTAGAAACTTGAAAATTTCACTGAATGTTTATATTAGCATTTTATATATACGATAAAATTTTTAAAATAATTTGACTCTTTTTGAGCTGTTTACGGACATTTTCAGTTTTAAATTTTTTTAATTTTTTTTTTCTATAAATATCAATAAAGTTTTATCTGTTGGGCCAAAAAGTGTATAAATTTAATACAAAGCTCCTGATATATTGTTACAATATCAGTTGAAAAATATTAAAAATACATGGGCACAATTTTTTTTATAAGCATTTAAAGATCAAATTTTGACAAAATTTATCAAATTTTAATTTGAAAAATTATTTTGTAGTTAAAAATTTATAAAATGTTCAATTTTTGTGTCTAAGAATTGAAAATTTAAAACAAGATTCCACGTAAGTAATTAATTCTGTTACCAAAAAATCTAAAAAATACATTTACACAGTTTATTTTTATAGTCATTTTAAGTACAAATTTGGACGAAATTACATATTAAAAACCTAGAATAACTATTCTAGTTATTTTGTTGTGATTGTATAATATTATTCTTGGGTACTTGAAACTTCTAAGTATACTATTATATATCTATGATAGTACTACGGTTTTTGTTGATGTATAACGGGTTATAAGTACCTAATAGATATTATGATATGATTAATTTGGAATTAATTATAGGTACCTATTATAGGTCAATTTTTTTTAAATACTATAGACTATAATATAATATTATGTCTTATACCTAGACTCACATACCGTCTCCGCTCAGAATCGATTTTCTTATACTATGATATTATATCATTAAATTCAAATTTAATACCATCCATTATACAGTGACCCACTTGTAACCTACTGTACAGCAGAGCGAAATCCACTTACCCACCTTTTTTTTTTCTATGAATGTCAACTAAAAATGTTCTCGTCAGGTAACCTTGACCAAATATTAATTAATGATCAAATTTTGACAATATTCATAAAAATCTCAAAAATTTGAAAATTATTTTGTAGTAAAAAATTTTCTAAATTTTTATTTTTATAGCTAAAGATTGAAAATTTAAATCAAGAATTCTCATAAATATTTCATGCTGTAACCAAAAAATGTAAAGTATACAGGATGATTCTTTTATCAAACAACATGCATTATTTCAAAAATAATTGCCTTTTTCAAATTTTTTCTTCAAAATTGTATATTTACGTTGCACTAGAACTGTATAATTTTTTTATATTTTTCACTTTTTTTATATTTTTAAATGGTAAAATTATATATTTAAAAGTTCATAAATTAATAAAAAATAAGGCTATTTTTCTTATGAATTATCACGTTCAAATTTTCAATTTTCGTTGATCCGTTGATGAGATATTTATCCTCAAAGTTTGGTGGTTTTTGGAGGTAGTTATTGTGTGTAAATGTATTATACCTCGTCAGAGTAGATACCGCAGCTATTAAGATTTTTATGCCCCAGGGAAAAAGATATTACACTTTTCAAATCAATTCAAGTAGGCTTACAGTAAGCTAAGTTGTGCCCCTTAAGGTATTGTATAATACCCATTTGGCAGGGTGTCACGCATTTCGCCCCACTCAAGGTGTCTCAGCACTGGTATTTCCCTGGCACCTCCATCGTAAATAGGCTATAAGTTGGGAACGGTGATGGAACAAACAACGAAATAATTTTCGTAGCAAACAATAGCAAACGAAGAACAATTTAAAGCCTTTCATTTGGTTCGGTTCTGAAATTTGGAAGTGGGGGTGCCAAGTAAATGAACCTGATGATCACTCATTCATTATAATACATTTTTAATTCAAATTAATGTAATAATTTTCATACAAATTTTTACCTATATAAGAATATCCAGACATTTTTGTATGAAGCGCAATAGCTTTAATTTACTAAGTATAGTGCTTCTGAAAAATACTGTGTTCATTGTACGGCTTAGACATGTAATATAATATTATATTAATAGCTGTAGTATTCTCTAGTGTACAAGGACTTGTATTAAATGCAATCATGTAAAAAGATCCTTCAGAATGTTTTTTCAATAGATATACAAATATATTTCTGTTTGAAAATTAATTATAAGTACAAATACGCAAACGAAAAACCTAGCACGTATTTGATTACAAAAGCAAATAATTTTCCCCCCTGTAATACTAACATAATATGTATACATTAAGGTTGATCATTTTCAGGGTTAATAGATAAATATTGTGCTGAATAATTATAGCCGTTGGTGATTCGCATATTTGAATATACTAAAATATATTTATCATAATATTTAGTAAAACTTTGATAGTTACCAAATCTGCTTATACAAAAATATAAAATAAAAATACACATCAATAATAATTAGTACTTTGGTTTCATAAATATAATAAAAATAAATGTAAATTTGTACATACCTAGGTATTTATAAGAGTATAATCTAATTGTAAGTGTCATAATTGTGTTATAACCCCATATAATCTGATAATCAAGTATTGTGAAGTATGTGAAATGGAACGAACTGATTGAGCTAATAAATATCTTGTGAAAATGAAAACTTCATGTTTATTACTTCTAGTAGGTATCACTCAAATTCTTTCTGGGTAATAATGACGTTTCATAAGAGTCTATATACTTTTAATGAATATTAGTCACAAAATCAACATTTTAAATGCAAGGATAATTTTTGCAAGGTTTGAAATACACCGGGAATGACTGATGACAGCTATAGGTTTATAATAGATTACTCAAACTCAGTTTTTGATTTTATTATCGAATCTCGAGGGGAATAAAAATAAGTTTGACTTATATTATATTTTTCAAGTTATATACCTAGGTACCTCAAGTACAACTTAAAAACACTTCAAGGGGCAAGAAAAAATATGAGTTATCGAGATTCGACTGTACAATAAAATATACGACATGCACCGATGACCGGAGCATAGTGACCGTATCTAATCCACCGCAGACCCACCTAGGTGTGACATGCACACCAGCAAATTACACCAGAATCAAATTGCCCAAGCCCTTAAACCAAGGTTTGAACCTAAATTCACCGTCATCGATTTGCTGACAAGTTAACAGGGGTGTCTGGACCCTGTTGGCACAGATGTAATCCCGACTAAGGGTCTCGATGAAATGAGGTTCACTCACACCAAGAGACAATAGTATAATATTATCAATAGATATTAGAAACAGTATAATATTAAAAACAAATACAAAAATAAATAATAATTGTTTTATTGACTTGGGTATTTGAACAAAAGTAAAATAAATAGTGTTTGCACTTTGAAATATTATCTAAATAAGTTTTTTTTTTTTAATATTATAAATAAAAGTGTTTAAATATAATTACTCAAATATACATTTCTATGTGGCTATGTATCTATGTATATTATTGATTAAATGTTAGACTTTTTCACTATTTAATTTTTTAAATAGTACGTTTATAACAATTGTATTCATAATATTAAGTCCTTGTACTCGTATTATAGGTACTTTGCTTTATATGTTCAAGATCGAATGAAGCACATTGAGATTTTAAATACTAGCTGTTATAAATGTATACTAACATTTTATTAACGTATTATATTAGGTATGTATAAAAAATATTCTCATATTCATATACATTTATGATAAATACTTAGTTCTAAATTAACTTTTAACATGAATCAAAATCACTATTCATAGAAAAATATGAAATTGCATTACAAAATATAAATACACTATATATATTGGAATTAATAACAGTTATGAAAATCGAAACGTAAGAAATAGACTTTTCAATCAATAATGAAATAAAATAATATATATAAGTTATATATCGCGGACGTATCGTACAGTAATAACCTCGTTGTTGGTGCAAAAAAATATATACGTATAATCAATGGTAGGATAATTATATCAGATATTACTTTTTATTTTTTACTAATTATTAGTAAATTATTTTTGTTGCTTTTTATAATGCTTTTTAAGAAGCCAAACTTAATACTTATATATTAATATTTTTAATATAATTATTAATTTTTATTCAGTTTATCTGTTACATGCTTTCGGGTTCAAAAATAAGCTTAATTTTTGGTAATATTAGATACAATAACAACAACAAGTAGTGAAAAGTCCTCTCAGTCGTGAGTGTTAAGATAGGTTAAATTACATATAGTCGTATAGAGCTTCGGAATATGAAATTAAAAATGTATGTTGTCTTTCAAAATGATGGCGATATAAAATAGTAAAAATACATTTTATTTAAATAATGATATTTTGTAACAACGTAAAATGATATTATAATTTATAATAGAAATATTTTCAAAAACGTTATTGTTTTTTTGAAGAGATGAGTGTCTTGAGTTAAATCTCTCAGCCATTATATCATAATATTACACTGCAGATATCACATAGGTATAAATAACATACAGGTAAACTGGTAACAATGGTTACTATAATACTATACCTAACAAGTATTACAAATGATGAAGGGCGTAGACCTCAGTTCCGGTGAGTGTTTATTTGAACCAAAAATACCCTTTAGGTGAATAAGTATGAATATATCTTTATAGATAAATAGGAAATATTAAATACTGTATAGTAATATTATACGCCTACAGTTTCATTTGAAACAATTTAAGTAATCAAATAAAATCACATACACTATACATAATAATATTAAGAATGGACTCAAAGTCAATGTTTTTTAACTGTCGTGTGAAGATTTTTAATAAAAAAAACATTATTATGTTCTCATTCAAAATGTTCTTAACATTCTTATATGGATAGTTAAATTGAAACAACATATTATGATATAAAAACTGATACTCGGTAAAAACTTTCAGTTTCATAATTATTTGGTTTCATACTGTAATGAAAAATCAAGATTTTTGTGTAGAAGATAATTTTTAAGTTTGTTATCGAATACGAGTTACACACACTAATGGTAATTAACTGGTTATTACTTACTACTTACTACTCACACATTGGCACAACCCAAATGTACATGTCATTTGAATTGCCTAAATATTGTTCCTTAAAACATGCTACACTCCAGCTCAGTTGGGGTATCTTCGTGAGAAAGGTGTAATAAATCAGCTGCAGAGTGTAATTATTTTGTTGATGACCGACAACGATACCTGTACAAAGTGTAACAGAAAGACGTCATGAAAAATGAAACATTTATAGGTACTAACATTGATTATAAATACTTAAGTTTATAATCAATGGCACTAGTTATACGTATGAAAAAATTATGATCATTATATAGATGATAAATAATTTAAGATTTACTTATGTCTATTAAATTCCCCAAAAGAATATTTTATAAACTTTTGTGAAATTTCGAATTAATTTAATCCAAATAAATATTGATATTTTAAACAATTGTAAAAAATAAACAGCTAGATTTAAATAAAGTTTAACGATAAAAAAGATAGTAATTTTTTAAAAATTAGATTTACAAATTGGCTGTTTTGAATGTTTCTAAAAAAAAATGAAATTCTAGATAAAAATTGTATTTTCAGTATTAAAAAAACGGGTAAGTGGATGTCGCTCTGCTGTACAGTAGGTTACAAGTGGGTCACTGTATAATGGATGGAATTAAATTTGACTTCAATAATATAATATACGAAAAACAATTTTGAGCGGAGACAGTTTGTCAGTGAGCATATTTTACATTATATTTATATTTATACTTATTATTAATATGGTAGCTAGTAAGGTGAATTAATATCATAAAATTAAAACAAAAAACTAAAGTCGTTATTCTTAGTTATTTAATATGTAATTTTCTCCAAATTTGAACAAAAAATAACTATAAAAAAAATTGTTTTTATATTTTTGAGATTTTTTGGTTACAAAATAACCAATTTACGTTGAACCTTGTTGTAAGTTTCAATCCTTAACCATAAAAGTTTAACATTTTATAGATTTTTAACTACAAAATAATTAATTTATTAAATAATTTTGATAAATTTTGTCAAAAATCAAACTTAAATGCTTATAAAAAAATTGTGCCCATGTATTTTTAATATTTTCAAAAATAAAAATAAATTTTAAATTTTTTATAATATTGAAACAATTTTAAGAGCCTTCTATTAAATTGTCAAGCTTTTTTACCCAACAAATAAAATTATAATGATATACCTAATTTATAGAATAAAAACCCAAACAAATTGGAAACTGAAAATATCCGTAAACAGCTCAAAATATTTTGAAAATGTTATGGTGTATAGAAAATGCTAATATAAACATTTAGTGAAAATTGCATGGTCATTTGTTTTAGAGTTACACCAAAGAACCCGTAAAAATTTCCGTTTTTCTTAATTTTTCTTTTGTTTTTCACGACGTTTTTGAAAACTACTGGAAAATGTTTACTTTTGACCCCCCCCCCCCCCATAAAGTACCAACTAGATTAACTCTCCTATCAAAAAAAATACTATTGAAGAAAATGTAAGCACCTTTACTGTCCTAAAAGGTGATGACAGACACAAAAAAACCACATCATTGTAAAATCAATACATTCATCGCTCCGCTCAGAATCTAAAATAAAAATGAAAAAAAATTCATGTATTCAGTAATTGTAACACAATCGTCTATAAATTACTTTTTTTTCAACCTGAAGGTTGGTTTACATCTCCCATCCTCCGATCTGAACGGTTTCTCGCCTTTTCTTTAAGCTCCTTATAAATATTGACTCTCGCATCACATATAATTTGTCCTATATAAGAGTTTCAAAGATGTCCTGCGATTCTCTTCCCTTCAATCATACCCTCTAATATTATGTACGTTTTTTTTCCACAGCTCTAAATACCTCCTCGTTTGTTCTTCTCTCCATCCAACTTATCCTTTCGATACGCCTCCAGCACCACATCTCAAGGCTTCTGGTTTTTTCTTCTCTAGCATCGATTATAACTACCCACGTTTCACATCCATATGTTGTGACACTCAATATATATGTTTTAATAACTTTCTATTTAATATTGAGCGGCAAGTTTTTTTGAAGTGAGCAATTTACGCTTTTTACCACAAGCAATTAATCTTTGCTAATGGTATACGTTGTTTTAACTCTCGGGTGCTCTTGCCATCAGATGTGATTTTGCTCTCTATATTATAGGTATACATTTAAGGACATTTTCCTCTACTTGTTCTAGTTTTTGATTATCTATGACGTATAGGCACATCAGCTTTTATTTTCGGGTCTCTAGCGCAGATTAGGATCTTCGTTTTTGCACAATTATTCTCATTTCATATCTTCTGAGTATTCCATTAATTTCATCTACTGCACGCTGTATGTAACTATATAAAAAATATTACATATTATTAAATGATATAAAAAAAATTTTTAATATTGATTAGAACGAAAGTAATTTTTTTATCAGGTCATTCTGTCACACGCCTTGTATAATGTATGAATTATATTTTGAGGTGTACATAATATAGGGTTTTTTCACATAAATAATTAAATATTTATCAAAATACATTTATTATCTATACAATACCTACGATTAGGGACGATGGGTACACCGATACCAGCTAATGGGTGTCATCAATATGCTATACGTTTAATATTCTTTTGACGAATTTATAATAATTGTATAGAATATTATTATGTTAAATATAGATGATTATCGTCGTAACGTAGGTAGGTACCAGCTTTCTCAAAAAGTCGACTCGTCGTAACTCGCAAAAATTGGAAAACGCGTAGAAATCCGATTCGGCTATGGTGTAATATTATAATATAATACCTCTACCCATAATATAATTATATTATGTCGAGCATGTGTGATGTGTCAGACATGTATAGTACACGGACTGCACGCGGCTGCCGGATGACGACGGGACCGCGACTCCCGATATTCGAAAGCGTGTAAAAACGCGCTGACGCTGATCGATCACCTCGACGATCGGCCAGTGATTTCGGCGCGTGCATCGTTTTTCATTATTATGTCACATAATAATAATATTACCTGCCTGCCACTATAGAGTATACGCTTATACGCAATCTATTTTTCTACCAAAAAATGTCACTCGAAAATCTTGTTACGTCACGTTCACGCGCGAGTAAGTTACAACAGGTGGTGTTACCGTGGTTTAAAAATCCACTTCCCATAATATTGTTATTATTATGTAGTGATTGTTGTGATCGAACTACGGGAACGCTTTTTTTCCTATTATTATTATTATTATTATTATTGTTATTATTATATAAACTATAATACAGCTAATACTAATTCGTCAATATGTGATCAAACAACATAATATAGATAATGTTCAATTTATTTGCAGTCGACAAAACTATATATCGGTACCTACAAACTACATGCCTATAGGTGTTTCAACATTTTCATAGTTACTTATTTTATAATTCGGTACATAATGCATGTAAAATTGTTAATGAAGCCATATTACTGACTTAATGGCAATTAAAATTAAAAACTTATTTTTTAATCAGAATTTTTGGTCATATTTATCATTTGGCCTACCTTACTAAAATTGTCTAATTTTGCTTATGACTCCATTATGATTACATATTATTTGTACAAAATGAATAAACAAATAATTTACAGATAAATTTTCAAGTAAAATAGGTATTTCATATTCATAAATAAGGATCGGAAGTAGTTATATTTGTAAGTATTTTGGGCTAACACACGATTCCGCCAATATACCTTTTAATCTACCTACCCAATTTCTCACATTTTCGTAATAGGTACAAAAGATTTTTTCATCTAACCGGAATGTAACAAGATTCCGCATAAAAATTGTTGCAATGTTGTCAGTTATGGTAAAAAAATAATATAATAATATTAAATAAAAAAATACCTAATTAAATTGTATAGAAAAATGTATTTCAATTATTGTTTCCGTTATGTTCATGACTAGACTAATAATGTATGATATACTAGCTGCCCGACCTTCCTCCGGAAGAAATTATATTTTTATAATTTAATTTAAAAACATATGACTATTTTTTGGCTATACAAATAATATAATATAATTACATATTGTAGTTATTGTTATTGCTAATTTCTGAAAATTATATATCCTACATTTTGAATTCAACCACTGGAGTGGTAAATTGTATTCTTTTTATTATAGAATAGAGAGAAGGTAGAAAAAATGTAACAATAAATTATTTGTCCAATGAATAATATATATTTCAAATGGAAAAATGCAAGTGCAAACAAATAAATAATTATTAATAATAATAATAATAATAACAATAATAAATAAACAAATAAACCGGTTTCCTTCGTCTCCAAAATCAAGTTAGATTCTTATATAATATATAGATTATATAATTGTACCTATATTATATATTATATTTTACAGGGCTTGCAAACGTTATAAAATCGTTTTGATTATAGAGTTATATTTGACAAAAAAACGAAATTGAAATCGAAATTGAAATTTGTAAACGTAATTATAAATAAAAGCGATAATCAAAAATAATTAAATACCGCAAAACAAAACATAACAATTATTAACAAAATATATTTTATTATATCATTAAATAAAACATAACTTATAGAATATCATTGAACAAAAAATAACGGAAAACAATAAATATTTTAAAATGTATTTCTTTAAAAGGTAGCTATATTGGTTTCGTAGAAACATTTATTTCATGCAAACAATTTAAGAACTGATTATATTATATTATTCCGTATCCAGGCCATTACTTACCCGCATTAGTTATTATTTTTAAATTTAATAGGTATTAAAATTTTTTTAAATATTGATAAACACATAACTTCTAAACGTTTTAGTTCTAATTAACGATAAACGCAAAACTTGAATAACGTTTTAATTTTAAATAACGATAAAAGCAAAAATTGTGTAACGTTTTAATTCTAAATAACATAAAACGGTATTTTTTTTTTCAAATGCAAATATTTTAATATAATTTTAATTTCAAACTATTATTGTAGTAAAAATTATAGTTAAAATAAATAATTAAAAATGTACGTAATGAAAAAAATAGTGAACATTGTTAAAATGTTTTTAAATAAATAGTCTATTTAATAGACTCTATTACAATCTTTTCCCTTGATATCGAGGACCAACTCGGTTCTATTTATACTTACTGTATGCATTTATGATGAATTCCATACGTTATTTTTCTTTTGCTCTTAACATTTTCTGATAATTAAATAATGTAATCGATCTGATTTTAGTTTTGGTTTCTCGCTAAAATCCCATCAATATTTTTATTATTAAATAAATATGTGTAGGAGGGTGATAAAATTGGTTGTTATATGTGCGATGAAAGCTTTCGGAACCATTAGTTGTCCCATAAAAAGTATAAGTAACTATTTTAATTATTTATGTACACACAAAGAAATATTATTGTTGATGTAAATTCATTCAAGTTGTTGAATTTGGTCAAAATATTTTGAAAATCTTATCAAACATAGGAATTGATAAAATAAACATATGATATAAATTTCAAGAGTCTAAGGTTCGTTTTGTATTACAACAAAATAAGAAAATCAATAAGTACGTGAGAAATCCAGTAAATATCCAATGTTGTAAAAATATGAGCTTCAAACGCTCATAAAAATTTAATTTGATTTGCTAGTAGACATATTTTTTTGATAAAGGTAGAAAAACTTATAAGGAATCTTTTATTAGATTTTCTTATCTTAGATTCAAAAAGAAAAATTTTTATGAATTCTTAACTCAAAATAATTTGCTAATTTTCGCGATTTTCCCGTATTTTGTCAAGATTTAAACTTTAAATGCATATAAAAAAAATTGTAACTAACGATTTTTAATATTTTTCAAATGTCATTGTAACAATATAGTAGGAGTCTTGTATAAAATTGTCAAGCTTTTTTACCCAACTAATAAAGTTTTATTGACATTCAAAAAAAAATACTAATAAAATTGGAAATTAAAAATGTTCCGAAACAGTTAAAAAAAAAAAAATTAAAATATTTTGAAAGTCTTATCGTGTACAGAAAATTTGAATATAAACAGCCGGTGAAAATGTCATGTATCTACGGTCATTTGTTTTAAAGTTACACATATTTACCACCTCCAATATTAGTTATATCAACAACACCCGGCCGAGGGGTAGATAATAATGTTCTTGAATCAATAGGAATAGACTTAAGACATTCTAAGCTATCTACCGATTTCAATAATTTGGTTGCACTGCTTCTTGGAAGTCTTGATGATATAATGAAAGAAGCTAGCTTAGATTGAAAAACCAATGGATCAGATAAAATACTGTTAGAAGTCGAGCAATTTTCAGTTAGGTATGATAACATTTTGATTTTCAGAAGTAACAATACCTATAGGAACAATAGTCTGACTATCAATAAGAGGGAGAGTTGTAACTTCAGTTTCTTTTATTGTCAGATGTAGATCTTGGTAAGATGGTAGAGAAGGAAATTTATATTCATCAGTGCCAGGAAGTGATAATCTTTTCACTTTACAACCCTTGGATAAATTACAGCTTGACTTGAATGAGAACTTTGGCATATTTATTTTGTATATCCACAAAATAAATATATTGATATATCGTTACTATTCAAGAAAATACAAGTGAATAAGAATCATGTAATATGTAGCATATTTTTAACTATGACCAGGCACGCCACTAAGGGGCAGGGAGGGATTTAGCCCTCCACAAAAATTGTCAAGCCCCCTCACCAGCATCCCTCCTCCACCATTTAAAAATGTAAAGGAACATCATAATATGTTATTTTTATAAGAACTAAATAACTAATTTTATCAATTACTATTTTTAAATATTGAAAATAATCGATTTATTACGGGCAACGGGCCTATTCGAAATCAATTAATAAAGTTTATAAATGTAGAAATTACTAACATTATGCTTAATTGCAGAATATTATTATTAGATTTTCATAAAAAAAAGTCGTTCTTTAATTATTAAAAATTGTTTATTTTAAATTTTAGTTTTTGCCCAATGTCAAACCAAAGTAATTTTATTATTTTTTCTAGGGGGCCAATATCAAACGTAGGTACATATTTAATATTTATACTTAAAAACAAAATGAGATTCATACAATGAAATAAAAACAAATGTAATTAAGTAACAGAATTTTTGAGTTCCAACATAAAATTTAAGATTTTTATATATATTTTAAGAATTGGATAATTTAATATTTTAAATTCCTGAACATTGAAAAATATGACATTGTCCCCTCTTGCACCAAGCCACAGATTACATCTATTCAATTTTTATAATTATTCACCTCCGATTTATTGAACATAATTTATTAAACATATTAACCTAATCAACTTATCAATCTATCGAATACATATTATTACACATTATAGGTAAGTACCTCAACTCAATTCTAATCCATTGAGCATTATACTCCTATCACCTATATTTGTGTATGGTTTCATCTACACTTATATATATTGATGTATACATACATAAACAGTTTAGCAATATTTTGTTAGAAGATAATTTCCACATCTATAATATGTATAAAGAGGTGTGATGAACTAAACATTTTTCCTGGGATATTCTCTATTCAACTAACCCTACAGCATCAATAACCTAATAATTCTACTCACTAGTATATTATCTACAACTTATAGTTATAGTTAACATTTAAATTTTAATTATAGTTATACAGACATTACCCCTTAAGGAACTCATAGAACACTACATCTCGATTACTTAATTCACCATACTATATATACATACATACATACATACATACACACAATATACATACATATGATTATATAGTCATAGATTTCATCGATTATTTCAATTTATTAATTTATACATTGATTAGTCGATTTATTCATATACCGTTCGTTAATAATCAGATACATAATTAGGAGGTAATACATACGTCATACATACATAGTTCATAGTACACACATTTAGTGTAGAACTATGAATTTTTTCATACTACTACATACTATTCATCTACTATTTCAAAAATGATGTAAGTAGTGAAAATAACCAGAAAAATAAAATTTGCATACTTAAAAGGTACTTAACAAGTTTACATAATACTTGAATTATCATCAAGATAATCAAACTTTTTTATTTATAAGGAACCCAATCAAAATTTTAAGACGTCATCACAATACGATTATTTATTTATTTATTTTGTTCATTAAACCATGAATACAGATATGAAAACTATTATCAAATTATAGTTTAAAACGGTACTACTATTGATTTTTTATTAATAGTTATATGTTGTACAGCAATATTGAATAATGACAATCCAAATAAAGGACTTAATATGATGGAAAGATTTTAAAAATGTTTTAAATTATTGAAGATAGGTATATATTATTAAAAAAAATGAAATAAAAAAAACATGAATAGTCATTAAAACTAATAAAATGTTCTAAACGTAATATTAAGAAATATTATGATATATAATAATAAGTTTCATTTGGTTCTGCCGTTTATATTTAATTTTTAATCAACTGTCTTAACAATAATTTAAAAAATAAAATTTACTGGTAATCTATTAAATAATAGAAACATATTTAAAAAAGATACATTTTTATTCCTTATCAGATCTTATACATTGTTACTCTACAATACAGCACCATTAACCTTATATAAGACCATTGATTATACATAGTGTATAATACACACTATGTATAATTAATGATAAGACACATGTAATTATTTATCATAATTACACGTACCGTGTAAACATTACCAGTTAGTATGAGGAATAATATTTATATATTTTTAAATATGTTTTATTCTATTATTAATTGTTATTGTAATTGTACAAATCATATTTCATTATTAATTATTATAAAAAATGACATTATTTTTATGATATATAAAAATGTTCTGTGCAATAAAATGTTTTTTTATTTATTTTTATTATTTTATACTATTGTAATGTAACATTGCTATATCAATCAGAATTAAATTATAGGTCTAATGTTATATTAGTTATAATATTTTATGCCATAAAACACTGATCATACAGGTTCCTTATGTGATCTACAGTTATTTAACTAGTGATGTAAAAATACATTACAATATTAAATCTAGAATTTAAAATATAAAGTACATTTTAAAATGTTTGCCACCAAGACTATTTAAATGCTGTATCTTATAAATGATACATTTTATAATTTTAAGTAAAAAAAAAATATAGAACTTGAGTAACACATCAAAAAAATATGTTATATTTTTACTAATATAATTGTATTGTATACTCATTAATAATGTCATAACATACAAGGAATTAACTTCAATAGGATAACATAAGAAAAATTAAAATAACAATAAGCCAAATAAAATAGATGACAGAATACCCAAGTCATTATTGAAGACTTTTAGAGAATATTTAAACAGTTTTAGCACATTATATACATGGTATATTAATTTTAAACAGGTAAATAACATACAATTTATTTAATGAATAAAATAGTTATAACATAATAGGGAAATTATCATATATTATATCTTAATTGGGATCCATAGTTATTTGTAAGATTTACAATAGGTCTTTCGAAGCGTTTAGGGTTAATATTGATTTAGTACATGAATTTACATTTCAATTGGCTATTAACACACGCTGATGTTATGTCAGTTATAAAATGAGCTTAAATAATCACAACCAAATCAGACTTAAGAAGAAATAGGGGACATAAAAGCAAGGTATACAGAAATTCATAATTTATAATTCATTAGTGTTGCTTTCAACATTTTCTATACCGCCATCAGTTGAATCTTTTTTCTTTTTCACTTGCTCATTTAATTCCTTGTATCTTGCCATACATTCTTCCTAAGAAACATTCAACATATATTACAACTTACAGTTTAATGCAAAAAATGTATTATTCATTAATAGTTGAAGTACCACAGAGAACATTACTTATAAATAATACAATTATTTTTTGCATTTTTATACTTACTTTAGTTTTATTTGGTACACATTTGGATATCTTTTCCCAACGATTTTCAGTGGATCCCTTAGGAAACTTAATAAGAGCATTTTCAAAAGTTTTCTGTTGAATTTGTGTCCATGAGCTATCGCTGGAATCAATATTTTCTGTCGCTCTTGTTTTAACCTTCTTTGGTTCTTCGGTGATAACTGACTCGATTGTCTCTCCAGGAGTTGGCACCTTATACCCATTTTGTTTCATTTTATTGGCCATGTATGCAACTTCCGGGACAGGGCGTTGCATTGCTTTGCCAACCTTTTGCCACCTATCTGACGTACCAGGGGGAAATTTATTTACCATCTGAGACAATTCGTATAGATCTTCATCAGTCCATAATCCACCAGCAACTGCTGGAGTATCACTACTTTCAGTAGTAACTTTTCCACGGGTATCTCCATTAGTGTTTTTATAATCATTGATTTCTGGTATCTTATATGGTGTTTTACGACGTCTTATTCTTTCTCGAATAACTGGTTCTGGTTTTTCAAATTCCACTTTACTAAAAATAAATAAAGATTTTGTTATTTTAGCTATAAAAATAAAAATATCAGAACATTATTGCTTTAAAAACTAAAGCTAGATATATAATATGGTTGACTTGAAAATAGTAGTGCTGGTTTTTTTTTTTATGTATTGTGTAAAAATAATGTAATGTATGTGAAGATCACTACTAATTTAATAACTATACTCTGTTCCACAAGAGAATATGCAGGTGATAACAAGAATGTGTAAGCTCTGCACATCCACCGCTGAATTCTCGATAGGTGACACATAATATTGTAGAGGTGCTGCTCAATGTCGACAGCAGCTTATTACATATGCAGTTATGTTGTGTCGGTCATTTCATTGTCGGCAACATTTGGCCACATCAGGGGGGGGGGGGGGGGTACAACAGCCTAGTCAGTCAACAAACCTCATTCTACATGTGCAGAACTCGAATTTTCTTTCGTGGAACAGAGTATATCTACATTTTGAAATTAATTTTTTATTTTTTTGTGCTATGATACAAATTATTTTTATTTACCAAGTAGATATTCAGTGTTACAGAAAACTGTTGTAGTTGTTATAAATTAATAATTATCACCCATAAGATGTAGTTCTATGACAAAATACATTAATTATATAAATAACCACAATACCTTGGAGTTATATATTATAACATTATAGAGAAAAATTAAATTAATATAATTATTATTTATACCACTTATTTGTTGAGCACCTATGAATAACTTTTGAGTAAATAAGTTAATAATTAAATATGTAAATTCAGCTAAAACTGTGTTAAACAACAGCTATCACTAGTGAAGCAAGTGATTTAATCCAAGTCATATATTGGAAAATTATTTACATTTATAAAGACATTATTTTTGTGAAGGAACTTACATATTTAATTAAATATTTACTTCAAATGTTTTATCTTAAAAAGAAACACTATATAATATGCTTCATAGCTTATTGCAGTCAGTGCCGTTATTACTTTCATTGGCGCCCCCATTAAAATTTAAACATTTTCTGCCCTTTAAAATGTGACAACTTTTTCTGCCCTAGGGCTCTTTCCCCATTTGCCATGCCCTCACCTTGGTACTGATCTGATTGTAGTGTCCAATTAACTCACTATACTCTGTGCAACTCGCTCGCACATCCAAGTGAGCGCGCTTCGCCATCTCGAGGTCTAAATTCTCCCACCCTGCGGTATCCTTATGTGAATACCATTGCGCCATTAGCGGTGTCATTCAACAAACAATGTTCACGCTAGTAAAGCGTGGAAAAAATACAGCAATGGACAAGTTTTTGTTGCTGCATAGATGAGCTCTCTTATTGGACAGAGTATAGTGTGTAAATAAGCCAAATTAAACAGATACTTACTTTTGGTTATTTTTTCTCTCTTTGAACTTTGTGACCAAAAATGATATGGCTGAAGTCGTAAGTGAAGGTGATTTTAAGATGAATACCCATATCCAATAAGGTAATTGACATGGAAGTGTATTTTTCAAACTGAAAAAATAATTTAGGTAAGCATTAAAAAAAAAAAAAAAAACAAATTATCATACCTAGGTTTTGGAATGTTCACATCAAATTCCGGTGGTAATGTTGAATCACCTCGATATTTCTTTTGTTTTCGAATTTTTTTTATTTTTGAACTCAATAACTCTTCCTAGAAAATATTAAAATAGACAATAATTAGTCAGCTGATATTAATGAATATTAAATCATTATTACATACCACAGTGAATTTATTTTCTATATACGATCCCCAAGCTACAAGATATTGTCCAACACTTATTATAGAAAAGAGAATAACAATCATTTCTAGGAATCCCATCCTTCTAACTCTTCTGTAGTAATAAACAGCATGATGCCAATCAGGTAACCCTTCACTTAAAACTTTGTCATAATGACCACGTTTTACAGGATCTCGTAAAACATCATGGATTGAAGCTAATTCTCTGAATCTGGCTTCAGCATCTGGAGAGTCATTCTTATCGGGATGTAATATCAGTGACATTCTTCTAAATGCATGTCGTATTGCCGATGAATTAGCATCCTAAAAAAATTGATGACATTAAATTATATAAATCAAATATAAATATACTTATTAGCCTTACTAGATACCTTAGAATTATATGTATAGTAAATTGCACAAGTTTATTTAAGATACTAATAGTAATGTCTACTTTTGAAACATGTTACGTAAAAAATTAATTTAAAGATGATTTAAATGTTTAGAATCTATATTTTATTTGTTACAAATCATCAATTGTGTTTCATATTTGAACTATAATAGCAAATATAAGAAAAAATATGTATATAATTTGACAAACAGTGTAAAAAATTTATAAATATTTCAAGTTTGTAGTATTATTTAAAATTGTATAAAACACGTAAGTTAATAAAAATAAATTAGTAATTAAAATTCTTTGATCATTAAATAATTTACAACAATCAGTACTTATTTTGGTACAATATATTTATTATCGCCCTACCACTGAGCCATATACAATGTTTCACTCCACGACCAGACAAATTTTGAAATTATATTTTAATCATGTTAGTTGACAATGTATTCGACTTGTCTATATATTGTCGGTATATATATAATTTAGAGTGGGTACCTATTTTACAAATGTTATTAGCATATTATAAAATATTGTTAAAAATTAATATTAATGATTTATCTCCTACATTATTTAATACTGCAATTCAATTTGTAAGACAAAAATATTTCGTCAAAACAAATAAAATGTGTGACATTTAAGAATCTTTATAAAACTGTCTAAGTTTTGTAAACGGTATATAAAAATAACATGATATAGCAAATTTTCAACCCGGAGACAGAGCGATAACAATAATCATCCTTATTTTAAATTATAAATAGGTTAAAATGTGTTATGATAATTTCATAGATAATTTAATTGTACATACAATAGTTATAAAGAAGTATAAATAATACTCACTTCAGGTACTTCTAGAAACTGATAAAAATTTATATTATTCATTTCTTCAACCAGATCGAAAACCTCCATTTGATCAGTATCCCATGCTTGAATTGATACTGTGTTGATTGCCAACACAACTACAAATAAAGCTGACATTTTTGAACCTGAAAAACAAGTAAGTATGTTAGAGAATAACATAAGTAATATGCAATATCTACATAATATGAATAAAACCAAATATAAATAAAATTAAATACTTATGGATCGTATAATTAATATTGTATACCGTCAATATAATTTTGATATTTTTGCCCTGTAGTTTTTGCTAGGTTTATGGTCTACACATTATTATAAGTTATTATTCGGTCAATTGCAACCCAATAGTAGGACATTTGACACCGGGTTTGACACATTGTAGAACATTTTAATATAACACTTGAAGGGATTCGAAACAAACTTTTTTCATGCTAAAAAGATCTATTTTCATTCCAACATACCTATTAAATTATTAAATACTGATCGGTGATCGATCTAGTTATGCCATATGGATTTTGAAAACAAGTTTCATCATGTTGTCTCATTTTGATCTCGCTTACAACTTCTAAACAAAGTTACTAATCAACATTTTAAAACCGTTCTATGATTTTCGATAAATAAACGGAAAAAGTTGTTGGTAGTATCCCAAGTAAATATTTTATATCGTTTAAATCCGTTTTCAATATTGTAATTCACCAAAAAAATTTAAAAATGTAATAGGTACGTAATGCTGTATAATCAAATAGGTACCTAACAAGATGTTACTGCAATAAAAAAAAAAAAAAATTGTATGTAAAGCCCCAAGCCCTTAATAATATAAGTATTATGTTTGGGAATTATTCGCACACACCTGTCGTTGTCAAATATCTCTAAAACTCAGCTAAAAACAGAAGAGTGATAATTGACCTATATTCATGAGATACAAAGATAACAGAACTTGAGGTGATTTAATGATGCACGCTTTGTAATATTTGTTTGGTACTATATTCTAGTGTAGGTTACCTACCAATCGTCTAATAAAATAAATATTTAATTAATATATAGGTAACACTATTTACCTAGGTACCTATAAATTTTAAATTAATTACCTACTTAGGTAGGTATCTAATAATAACTAAATGTTGAGTGATCTCCAAATTATATTCAACAGAGTACCTATGTGATTATTATTGAATTAAATAGGAGCCGTCCACTAATGGCAAATCTTTTTGATAAATTTAGAAAAATAAAATAACAGAGGAAAATTTAATTATGTAGGTACATAAGCTTGACCTGAAAAAAGATTACTTAGATGATATTTCACACTAGGTAGGTGAATCTACTAAATGGTATTGAATATAGGTATAAAAGAATATACCTACCGGCTACCATATTATTACGTATTTAATAGATTTAAAAAAAATTGGTCGAAAAATTATAAATTATTTTTTTAGAACCATCAACCCATTTAAAAAAAAATTGCACTTTGACAATGTAGGTATGTACTTATTTTCATGTTTTACTAGAATTTCCTAGCATTTGCACACTGTGATGAAGTATAATAGCCTATATATTATAATGCAAGTAATTTACGTCAAAAGTGCATATTATTACCTATATATAGTAGTATGATTAAAAAAATAATTAAATTTAACTAGGTACTACCTATACAGAATATAAAAGAAGGTATATCAAAGGTTTTTCGTAAAATATAGTTCTCATTCAAAAATCAAACTACCTACTTAAATTGCTATTTGGGTATATTTTGGTTTATTTGGCTATAGGTATTGTACAATGTACTTATTGTAGGTACATAACAAAAAAAATTAATTTTCTAAAAACAGAGAAAAGTTTGAAATCAATGGAACAGAGCATTGGACGAATGATAAAACCAAAAACTCATAGGTCATAACTAGCTCGACCAGAAGAAATCAAATATATACAAACGGCAAAACCGTGTCACCATATTGTAGCGAAACTGGGTAGGTATGACGTACCACCTGCTGCTACCTATCCGTACCTGTAATTATGTGTTCCAAATTTTCAAGTGCACACAAGTTTCGTAAAAATCGGATACGCGCAGACTACACACACACACCCACGCACACTTACGACTTACCTAATATCATAATATTCGATATCGGGACGACGATATTATAATCGCGTCGCGAAAATAATGACAATAAATTAGAAATAATAATAATTACCGATCATGTTTGCGGCGGCGACGGCACTGGCTTCCTAGTGGGTATGTAGGTTACCGAGAGAGGTGTTCTTCGCGAGCCCGTCCGAGAAACAGACACGTAAGACGTACCTATTTATCACTCGACGTCCTGCAGGTACAGTCGACGACCGGACGAGAAACGGATCCGCGCCCGACCGTCCGCGTGTGCGCGCGCGTTACCCAGTCGAAACGTGGCAGCCGACGGATCGGTTGCTGCTGCTGACGGCGACGACGAGCTACGTGTTGACGCCGCACGGACCAGACGACTGTGCCGCAGTGTCGTCGGTAGTTAGACGCTCGTGTTATAGCCTATAGGCAGTTAATGAGTCATATGTGGACGACGTCTCGCGACCGGAGTAGGACTCGCCGCCAGCCCGACAAGTGATAACAGCTCGAACGGTGATAACGCCACGCACGCACACGCACACTGGCACGCACCACGCAAGCAAAACGTCAGTGGATCCTTGCGCAGCGGGAAAGGGAAGGGGATCCTATCAGCCGACGTCGAGCGCGGGTGTGTGACGCGGCGGCGGCGCTCGGAAGTTGGAAACCACCCACCAGATGCTGCTGCTGCTGCTTGCCGACGCGAGCCGCGTCGTCCACCCACGACCCGCCACCCCATCTGGTTGAGGCGCGGTGCGGGCGGTTCGGCCCACGCGCGTTCTCTGCGACCAGCAATTATTTATAAGGAAAACGAAAGCGGGGAATGCGAATACCTATGTTGTCGTCGTCGACGTGGGTACACGTTGCCAAAGTACACGCGTCCACGGTTTTCCGTCGAAAGTTCGGAACCCTACCGGTCGGCGATGTAGGAGGGAAAAATGTTTCAAGTTAACACTACTTATGCTATACCTATGACCTACCTATAGTTTAGTATGTCGTCTACTTTTGGACGTCACACGATACTACTCTCCATCGCATATACTTGTTAAAAATAAACGAAAGTTCTTGGTCACGGGTTCGTTGTGGTGTGGCACACCCGGAATTAATAAGGCCTCCCCCCCCAATTTTTAGTCATCTCGATCTCGTTTGATTTTGTATTTTATTTTTAAACGGATAGGTATCGCAAATCGATAGATATTATATACGTAAATACTAAATACCATAGATCAAAATAATAATATGGTGGTAATAAAAAAATATACAATATATTGAGATAAAAGTGACATTTTGAGCGCCGTTTACCTATTCAAAATCCCGTACACCTACAACTACGACATAATATTACAGAAAAAAACTGTCATGAGGGGGAGGGGAAGGAAACGAAACTATTCCCCCTCCCACAGAGCATGTACGCAACTGCAGCTATTGTGATATTATATATTATTATGTACAAATGTACAATGTACACAATATCAATGTACGCCGTTACGATACCTATTTCGATTTAGCGTCTAGCCGGCACAGTGTTTCAAGTAAGGTATAGCGCGTCACGCATTTCTCATTCCAAAAACCATTTAGCCACATAGATACAGGTCGGGAAAATGTGTTTTCTCAAGGTCGTCTACGCTACGTCATGATTATCATTTATCGGTACGACGAACTGGGCGTAGGTACCGAAGAACACAGACTTCTATATAATATAAAATTAATATTAATAGTAAAGACGTCTGTGCCGAAGAATGACAATAATAATAATAATAAAACATTATAAAGGCATTAGCATTGATTATAAACATTAGTGTAATCAATGGTATTATAGTGAAGGAGCTGTGGGTAGATTAACTCTGCAGTGCTGTTGTATAGCCGTCTGCGTATAATAGTGCTTAGGTTTAGGAATGTCTAACATAATATTACTTACTATAAACGCTTTTGAGAAAATTGAACGCATAAATTTTGGTCGTTCAGCCATCTATATTTTGTATTTTTGTATACGAGATTTATGAATGAATACCTCTTACCACTACAGTCACTAACCTAACCTTGTACCTAACCTTGTCACTGCAGAAGTACAGTGTGAAAATGTAAAATTCCTCGATCTTCAAGATAATAATAGTTATAAATAGTTCACATTGCGACGCGTCGATACAAAATTATCGTAAATATAAACTCGAGTCGCGAAAAAAATCGAAATATTAAGAGCACAGCTAATTGGAGTGAAAGCCAGACTAGATATTATATATAGGTATAATGGGTATATGGTATATACAGACTGATCGCGGCCGACGGGTATACCGAGAGTGACCGTGTCGGCCCGACGGCAATGGATTAGAATATTAGATATTTATATTGCAGTATACAGCGTACAGTTTTTTTAGCGGAAGCAATATTACAATCGTATTATTACAAATTTGCAAATATTAAATTATAACAATTTTTATAACATCTCTGCGTTCGGATTTAAATTACTATTTACTTATATAATATAATCTGAATATGTAAAGATTCAAATCGCTTACCTACATACTATTGTTGAATAAAAAATAATAATTTAATACGAGGAGGTACGAGGTACCTACATGGCTACTTGGTTCACATGTAGGTACCTACATGGCTACATATAAAATTATTTATCATTTCACACATCAAATGGTCAAAACTACTTACTTAATAAACACAAGTATAGATACATAAGCATAACACTGTCGTACAATTTAAATATTCTTTGATGGTTAATTTTTAGCCGTTCGTGAAAAAGTAAAAATATATTGCTAATTGCTATATTCGACATTTTTGAGATATTTAAGATAAAATAAGTACGTATAAAATGAATACTTACTCAAAATCAAATGTCAAACCAAAACATATAAAATAGTGTTTATATGTAATGATTGTATTACCTAATATATTATCGGCTGTCAACTGTCGTATGAACAACATTCACCTATTATAAACAATATCATCAGCAGTAATGTTTTAAGGTGAGGGTGGGGGGACAAACTTTTTAAACATCATGATTTTTTTTTATACTAACAGAAAATTATAGCTGACTAAAATTATTTGAAATTCACTTTGCTCGTTTATTATTCCTTAACAGTTAACTATAGATACATTCAACATGGTATGCCAACACTAAATTATAAAAATATAAATTTTAGTTTGAAAGATTGGATGTCATTAATTTGTAGCATTAATAAATATATTTCAAAGTAATAATAGTTAACACGTACTGCACAGTGACAATACACATAATAAAAAGCAAGGGAATATGATTACTTAAAAAATGGTTGGCAAGTGATAACCATTAACCGCTCTAGAGGGGTCATACATGTAAGCGCATACAATATGATTGAGTGAAATTTTAATTCAATTATGTTATTAATTAATTAATCATTGTAATTTATAAGTAAACAAAAATAGAATCCGAGCGTATATTTATGATATTATTGCTATTAATGTAATTTATTTTACTATTAAGTAAAATCTATATATATAAAAATGGAGACAAAAATGTATAACAATTCATCAATCGAGAACGGCTGGTCCGATTTGGCTCAAATTTTTTTTAAGATGTTCGTAACTGCCAGGAAAAGGTTTTTACGAAATAAAATTTTAGGAAAATTCACCGAAAAGATAGGAAATCTCAAATCTGTATGTCAAAAATACAACAGTGGCGCAACAGTGCATCATATTATATTGGTTGCAATTGGTTAATCGGGCATGTTTGTTGATTTCATATAATATAAAAATTAATCGCAGAATGTGTTGCTAAGCGCAATAATTCTACTGTTCGTGTGTTGTGACTGAACTCCTCCTAAATGGTTAGACCGATTTGAATGAATTTTTTTGTATGCGTTTGCGTTTATTCATCTGATTTTAGTACGGTTAGGATTTTGTATTAATTGATTATATCAATCCACCATAGGTAGAATACGACAAACTTGGTATAACTTTGATACTTTAGAGTTAAATCACACTAACGTACGGGGTCCGCGATCTACTGCAGGTAGATTGCCTACCTGATAATGTACTGCTGCTAATCAGAATTTTTATTTCGGGCAACGGAAAAGTTAAGATTAATTTTGAAACCATACACCGAATATTAAATAACGAATCGAACAAAGTTTGAGTCACATATAGTTGGTACACTTAATGGGCAACGAAGTGCACGGGTTCAGCTAGTAATGTATAAAACATAACTACCTACATAAGTAAAACAGCGTAAGTTGAATTAATTTTTTCTGATAAAAATTGCATTTGAAAACGTCATTACTATTAGTCATTATTCACTGTCTGTATAATATATAATAAATAATAGTATACTTTAAAAGTTTCAAGTATCCATGAATAAAATTTTGAAATTACAAACTAACATTAACTAAAATTGTTACCTCTTCTTCTTTTAAACGTTATATTTCGTCCTAATTTAAACTTGAAGTATCTATACAAAAAAAACTGTGTGTAGGTATTTGTATATTTTTTATATTTTTTGGTTCTAGTGTGGATTACTTATGAGAAACCTTGTTTTAAGTATTCAATCCTTAGGTGTAAATTTTTAACTGCAAAATAATTTGAATATTTTTAATGAATTTTGATGAAAATTTAAACTTTGAATGCTTATAAATAAAAAAAAAAAACTGTGCCTATGTATCTTTAATATTTTTTAATTAATGCTATTATAACATCTTATGAGGAACCTTGTATTAAATTTTATCAATATTTATAAAAAAAAAAAAACTAAGCAAATTGAAAACATCAATTAATGTCTCTAAATAGCACAAAAAGAATCAAAGTATTTGAAAAATCTTATCATGTAAGGGAAATGATAAAATAGACATTTGGTGAAAATTTGAAAAATCTATACGGTATTATTCGTTTTTGAATTACAACAAAATAAGAACAATTTTCGATGAAAAATTGTTAGTTTGTGGGTGAATATCGTACGTGGGAAAAATGAAAGCTTTAAATGCTGATAAAAAAAATTAATTTGACTTTCCGTTTAAATTTGTTTTGTCATATAGCTGAACATATTTATAGACAATATTATATTAAATTTTCAAATTTTAGTTATAATACAATTTTTAATGAATTTTTAACTCAAAATAATTTACAAATTTTCGTGATTTTGACTTGGCCAGACTCTCATTTAAAAATATTGTGGTTTTAAGCTTAATTTTGTTTTTATTGGTTATTGGTTTTATTTACTAACAAAACTTATGAGGAACCATGTATTATAGTAAAGAAATATTCACATTTTTATGAATATACTTCATAGGCTCAAATCATGCCACTTTATCATTAAATTTATAGCTATTTTTAAAATGGGACTTTTTTTCTGTGTTTTATAAAACAGTGAGAAACGTTCAGTCTTACTTAACAACTATTTTTAACAACATATAATTTATAAATCGAATACTAAAATGTTTAATCGAAATTGAATCCGAATCAATAACTATTAGGGATTCGATTTTGATACTATTTATGCCCTATATTATTATATACCCTATTATATTATTATTATATGACCATATTTACCAGACACACTATACAGTGAAAACTGTAGATAAAATTCCTAGGGAAAACTGCCCCTACTTACCACGTAGTACATGCGAAAACCTTTAACCTACCTAAAATATCAACTTTAAAAAAAAAATAAAAAAATAAATTCTACAGGCATTGTTGACTGTTCATGGGCCTGTTGTATCTTCGAAGTTCATGTATATAATTCTCATACTTTATTCCTAATCTAATGAGTTAGTGAATCATAATAAGTGATAGGTATACCTCCCGAATAATGACTCCCACATGACCATATATAGAAATATTAATCATACCGGAATAAATTAACACGTAAATCCAATGCTGAGTGATAAAGACTGAAAAAAAATTGCGTGCCTATACTTAAACATCTAGATACCGTTGTTCGAGGTATCAAAGTTCCGCGGTATATATTTTGTAAAAAAGTTTTATTTATTTAGATAAAAATATTCTTATTTTATTTACTTTTTTTTTTTAACTAAACCCTAGCTAAAGCATCTTTAATTAAACAACTAGAGGTCTTTATAAATGCAATTTAATATGTAGTCCGTGTGTAAATGATATTCAGTAAATAATATATAAATAAAATAGTAGTTATATATGTATATATATAAATATAAATATAAAAAAAATATAAATATATATATACATGTACATTGTACATATTGTGGTTATACTTACCTCCAACGAGCTCAGTGACATAGGCTAAGGAAAGGGGCTAAGTCGTATGGCTTTAAATGTCTATAAACTCTTAAAATGGAAAGTCATTTTAAAGTATGCTGTAGAACCTTAAGAGCACATACAGTAAGGGATAATGAACAAGAAACAATTAGTGAAGTACATTTCTCAATAGATAATTTAAAAACTGATGTAGTAGATAATCAAAAAACTGTGAGTAATAATGAAACAGTATTAATGTTATTTAAAACACGTTGAATTAAACGCATATATATGTGCATATTACTATAGAAATATCTATAGTTTGAAAAATATTTGATTGATTTGTCATATTTTTTCAACAAAATGAGCTTAAATAAATTAAGATAATATAGTAATTTATCGACAATTTGTAATGTAATATTCGTTCAAATATAGCACTTACATTAAAAACAAATTGTAATGATATAAATATTAGGTACACTAGGTTCAGCTAATATCATCGTTGGTAAACAATTATAGAAACACGTTTTAGTTAAGAGGATGTCAGCGCACTATTCGTTGTCTCTCTGGCCCACGCGCAACATAGACAAAACGCATTTACGCAAAATTATTTTTTCTATGCGTTTAAGTAATCTTAGAGTAAAGTCACCTATTACAAGAAAAATAGAAAATAATATTTTTGAGGGAATGACATATCGATTTTATATTTTATTATTATTTGACTTTGTATTCGACTTTCAAAATAAATAAAATAATGTTGTATATTTAAATGATGTTTAAATTGTTTTGAGACAATATTTAGATAAATCGATATGTCATTCCCTCAAAAGTATTATTCTCTATCTTTTTTGTCATGAGTGACTTTACTATAAGATTACTTAAACACATAGAAAAAATGATTTTGCGTAAATGCATTTTGTCTATGTTACGTGTCACGTGTGAACCAGAGAGAGAAAACAACACGTCGCTGACAGCCTCTTAATATTCCAGTCATGTTGACAAATGCATGACAAAGTTTGAAATGGTATCTAAAAAGATATTTATTTACTTTTACTAAAACCTATTTATACCTATTACACAATTATTGAGCTAAAACCGTTTTATACCAACAATATTAATATAGCTAGCTATGCACATTTATATAATCATTAGTCATCATAAAAATTAACTGTTATACATTTATACCTACCTTCTATTGGTTAGCCTACAAGTAACCATACAGGTACACTATATTTATAAATTAATGGTATAACTTGGGTACATAAAATATTAATTAAAAGTATTAAAAACTATTATTCAATTTATTCAACGTGCGAAAATCCTAAATTTTATTTTATCATCACGTTATACTATTATACTGGTAACTATTAATTTACTATAATATCTATATACCTAAACACACTACCAATGATATGATGAATAGTAGAGGTGAGTGGGTTTTAGTCCCCCTAAAAATGTTGTGCTATTTGCGCCTATGCACGCTATGCTGACATATAATATATAACAGCTATAGATATACGGTAAATAAAAATTAAATGGCTATGTATATTTTGTGTCGTTTAATGCGAATGAAATATGTGGTAATATTACATTATATAGTTAAGTATAATATAAAATAAGATGATTAATTTATAGTTTTATCACTAAATAACTTATCAATAATTTTCTTGGTTAATCTATGTATTTAAAAAACCTTTTGAAGTATAGCTACCTAATTAATAACTAAACTAATTACGTTTTTTTATATTTAAATTTTTTTATGATTTTTAATGACAATACACAAACATTAAATTGTTCTATATTAGGTACCTACCTAGGTAGGTATATTTTATAGTTTTGTAAAATTATTTTCAAGGACTATTATCCTTATGCTATCTATATAGGTACATTTGAAGAACTCATAAGCTGCCTAATAGTTTGAATTATTATTTAGGTAGATTGTAGGTAGGTAAATCATTATCAAAAAAAATCATCTGCTTAAAAATGTATATATAATAAAAAAAATTAACTCATAAAAAAAAATTTTGTATTGGAACAAAATACTTTAGTGGATAGCACGAAAATTAAAAAATATAAGTAAGTACCTACCTATTTAAAAATATAGTTTAAAATGAAAAACATATTTTAAATATATTTTATTTTTTAATATTCTGAATATTAGTAACTGTTTTTATTACCATCATATAGATAGTAATTTTTTATTGGAAAAATATTATATGAATATATAACAATTTCGTCTATTTATTGTGATGCATTAATTTATGATGTATAAAATTATATAAAACCTTTTTTTAAATTTATATTTTTTGGAATATTCTAATCTCATGCAATAGTCTAGTGTTTGGCATCCTTCAACGAAAATTACCTAGTAACATTTACAGATATGTAATAGAGTACCTAGTAAAAAGTTCATATAAGCCTAAATCAGTCTTTTAGATTCTGAGCGGAGCGAGGAAGCTAGTAGTTTTACAATGGTGTTTATTTTTTTATATATATCCTGTATACAAAATATCTACTAGAAGGAGTGCTTCATATAGTACCTTATATTTTAGCAAATTGGATCAAGATGGTATTTTACAAAGGTCATTTTTCAGTTTTCTCAATAGTTTTTTAATGCCACAAATTACGAAAAACCGCTTAAAATGGGATTTTAATTTCTAACGATTTGTGTATCACTGTAGCAAGGAATAAAAAATTATAATACTAATTATTAATTCAACATAAAGACTAAAATAAATAATAAAAATTTTAAAAATCCAGACTGGTAAACCGTCTCCGCTCAGAATCGTTTTTCTTATAGGTACAATGATATTATATCATTGAATTCAAATTAATATCAAATTATTACAATCCATTATACATTGACCCACTTGTAACCTACTGTACTGCAAATAAGTGACATCCACTTACCCGCTTTTTATTAAAGAACACTTTTCGAATGTATTCAGAATATGTATTTAAATACTTTTACCACTTGTATTTAAAATACGTATTCAAATACTGAATTTAAAAGTATTCAAAGTACTTTATGTTTTTTGTGAATTAAAGTGCTTTTACATATATAACAAATTTATACTTAAAATTACTTATATTTGTGTTACTTAAAATATAGTAAATAAGTACTTTCATTAATTGGTTCAAGAATTTCAGATGTCACATACCTATTATATTGTCCGGTTAATCTTCAGCAGGGTAGATATGGACTTTAGGTATTGTATCATCTACGTATTTAATGAAATTCTTAGAAGCATTATGAGAACAATTTTTAAAATTGTAATAAACAGCAAATATACTGTTCGTTGATATACGACACGATGGTAAAAAGAAAAAAGCGGCTAAGTGGGTGTCACTCTGCTTTACAATAGATTACAGGTGGGTCACTGTAATAGATGGTATTCAATTTGAACGTAATGATTTAATATCATTGTATACGAAAAACGATTCTGCGGAGACGGTTTGTCAGCCAAAAATATTTTATATCATATTTATACATATTATTATTATTATTTATACGATAGCCGGAGGTTGAAATAATATACATATACTTTAGGAGTTTCAAGCACCTACGAATAATATTAATAAATTATAACACAAAACTAAAATCGTTCTTCTTCATTTAATTATCTAATTTTGAACAAACTTGAACTTCAAATAATTATTAAAAAAACTGCGTTTGAATATATTTTTTAGATTTTTTGGTTACTGTATGAAATACTTACGTAAAACCTTGTTTTTAATTTTTAATCCTTAGCTATACAAGTTGAACATTTAATAAATTGTTAACTATAAAATAATTTTGTGAATTTTCAATATGATAAATTTTGTTGAAAGAAATTTGAACACTTCTAATGCTTATAAAAAAAAAACCTTGCCTAGGTATGTATTTTTAATATTTTAAATTGATATTTGAACAATGTGCGAGGAACCTTATTATATTACATTTTTCAAAAAAAGCTTTTTGACTAAACAAATAAAATAAAATTGATATTTAAAGAAAAAAAATCAAAAGATTGAAATAAAAAATATTAATAGGTATTATAAACATTTTAGAAAATTTCAATTATAGCCGGTTATTCGTTTTTAATTTACAACAAAATAAGAAAATCGTTCGATGAGAAATCAATTTATAGGAGAATATCCAAGTTCGTAAGAATTTAAAACTTCAAACGCTCATAAAAATTTAATTTGACTTTCCGGTATAGATTTTTTTATAAAGGTATACAAACTTATGGGAAATCTTGTATTCAATTTACAAATCTTAGATATAAAAAGAAAAATTTTTATGAATTTTAACTCAAAATAATTTGAAAATTGTTGTGACTTTTACGAATTTTGACAACGTTTGAACTTCAGACGCTAATAAATAATAATTGTGGATTTATGACCAACTTTTTTTTATAAATTTCACTAACAATAACTTACGACTAATCTTGTTTCACATTTTCAAGATTTTTTACCCTATTAACATTGTTTTACCGACATTAATTTAAAAATAATCGAAAATTTCATAGTATTATGCCAACCGATTATGTGTAAAAATTCCTTTATTTCTTTAATTTTATTTTTTTGCTTCCAGGTGCTTTTCAAAACTACTAGGTATTCTGACCTCCACAATGCACCATCTAGATTCACTTTCCCACCGGACAAGATTCTGAAGTTGAAAATCGATGCATTACTTTGACTATTTATCGTGTACACAGACACAAAAAAAAATTTAATCTTTAATCATTACATAATCCTCTCAGAATTTGAAATTATTTAGTATTATAGAAAACAAAATTTAAAGAAAAAGTATTTTGAAACTTTGAAAGTATTTGAATACTTAACAAGACTGCCCTAGATCAGTATTGTAAGCACAGTGTGTGTTTACCGAATTTTAAAATTGAGAATACTCAAATAAGTGTTACAATAACAATATTCTATTATTATATATATCCTGCAACGATACGCATATTGTGTAATTGGCTTAGAATATTTAATTTATTCGTTCTCACTGCTCACTTTGTTATTGTAATTACTAATTATATAATATGGATACGTAATTAAAACAAATTAAGCTTAATATTGTAATTGTTAAAATTGTATTATTTTATTTTAATGATTAAAAATATTCAACACATCACTAATAGCCAATTATAGACATTAGGTAAAACTTTGTCTGAAACTTATTCACTTTTTACTATACTGATATAGGTACCTAATTGTATTAATATAATATTATGTTATTTACCATATATTTGAATAATAACAATAATATAACCAAAATATGTAATACATTTAAGATAAAGAAATTATCAAATACAATATCAATATAATAATATAATGTAGGAATATTGATTAGTAAACTATTTAAACTATTCATGACAACGATAAATTATAAGCAAATACTATATAGGTTATTCTATACTATACTATATACTATGTAAATAAACATATATATATTATTATATAAAACATTGAACAAGCGATTAATAGACATAGGTAATAGTATGTAGGTAGTTATACAATTCAAAATTATATTTTGAAAAAACATAACAATACTAAGCTTTCAACGATCATTCTAAGTAGGTACTGATAATAGGTTGATATTATCAATTTTACTTTTTTAAACACAATAATGGTTTCATTCTAAAGGCTTACAGGTTATATTTTAATGGATCTGTTGGAAATGCAGGTGTTAATTTATTATTTAAAAATGATTTAATTTATTATATATTAAGTAGAATGATTTGAGTATTTCAAAATTAGAAAAATGTATTTTTTAATATATGGACGGATTTAAGAAATACCGTAAAATTTAAAAAGTCTTTATTAAAAACTGATTTTACTCTTGTAGGGTTCCAAAATATGCAATATTGTTAAATTATGTTATTATACAAATTATGAAATTACCTAATTAATATGCGTATTTTAGTATTTTATCCATCAACAGTATTTTTCTAATACATACGTCAAACGCTGAAACACTCAACCACCCAGCCGGCCACCCAACAACAAAAAAACTCTGAGGGATTTTCCTGCTCCTGACCCATATGACTGGGTACAGTGGGTCCAGAACATAAACAATGTGTTATTATAATATAACAAGATATTTTAAGCTCAACATACGTTATAATATATTATTTATTTTGGTTTTTAGATTGTAGATGAGTAACTGTTATCAATTGTACTGCCACGTTAGTTGAAAACATTTAATTTAACATTTTTAAAAGATTTATTATTAAATGCAATTATTATTATAATTTGAATAATGGAATAATATTGTTATTATATTATTACCTAGATAAAAAAATAGTATTTTATAAGAATATAAGCTTAACTGGTGTATATAATTTAGTCTGATAATTATAATGAATTAAGTTTTATAAATTAAACACATAAAAAAAAAAAATTGAATTGGTAACATGATTTAAGGCCGCATTTTAAATAGACTTAAAACATTTAGGTAATTCACATACTTAATACTTTTAAAATACAAGCAAAATATAAAAATTGTATTTTGTCAATTTAAAATTTTTTGGCAACATAATGTCATACAAATTTATGTATAAAATTATGTTTTAAATAAATGGTCTTGGCCACTTCATATAATATAAGTAAAAACAAGTATTTGAAATGTATAAAGGACATATAGTTTAGGTAAATATCTAAGTAGCTAGTACAAATTAAACTTAATAAGTTATTTGTATTTTTTATTTAATAATATTAGAATAATAATGATTAATGAGCTTCTCTAAAACTTTTAAGTATGAAAAAATGTTTTTATATATCGTTTATTGTTTACTTTTATGATATTGTTATTCTTAACAATTTAATGTTTTTAAAATATTAGATTTGTATTTAATCATTTGGTTCGTTATACGTGTTGTAATAAAATATATGCCTTAAAACAAATTTCTCAAGTCTTCGTCTAAATTGATCAACGCGTAATACTGTTATAGGTACCTACAATGCTAGGATTGGACAATATAGTGATATTGTAGAGAATGTGAGGATTGAGGAGACATAGTACTATATTTAAATTTGTTTTTAAATATTTGAGCGTACCTCAACTAATATTTTACAAAAGTAGATTGGCGGACGTTAGTAAACAAAAACATTTTAGAATATCTATATCATTGGTTTTTTCCAATTTTAGCATAAAATGTAATACATGTAAATTGATTAACCTATAGTAGTATATTATAGTATATATACTGTTAAAAATCGTAATAAAAATGTTAATTTAATTGACTTTCGATTCTTGACAAATTCACTGATCATTTTAATGTAAACAAGTTAATTAAATTATATCTACATATAATTTATCAGTTATGTGATAAATGTAATTATTATACAGATTTCCAACTTAAACCATGCCTTAAACCTACCTAATATATTTTGAATATCATTACCTACGCTTTATAAGATATAAGTCAACAAATAGAAACATCAATACATCAAGATGGTTGGTACAAAATTATAATTTATCAAATAGGTACAAACGAAATAGGAATATTTTTAAGCCAAAGGAACGAATTAGATTCGTAGATACTTTCATGGATAAATATATGTAAATAGCTAGACTTTTATAGTCTTGTTAGGAAGTAGGGACCAAAAATGAAACATTTATATAATGTTATAATAAAAGTTAGCCTGCAACCTTAATTGTTGTGTGATTCACAGATACTATCTATTTATAAAATATATTAAATTTAAATTCATGCAATTATAATGTTATGTTTCTTCAGTTTTCCTAATAAAAACATCTGTTTAACGTAAATGCAAGGTGGAATATTATTTACTTAAATACCTAATATCAAATCGGCACAACACATTTAGATGTTTTGATGAAAAATATGCTAAATGGCTCAAGCCTAAACAAGAGTTAATAATTATTAATTATTCTATCTCTCTGTCAATTTTATAAAATATGACGTAATAACTTTAGGAAGTGAAAAATCGTCTTTAAAACGACATCACTCACGTCTATATATGTGCATAATATAACATATGTTAACGAAACATTTAGAATTAATCGGTTTAAAATAATATATGGTCATAACGCATTCATTATATATGAATGATAAATACCTAATATAATATAATATAATATGGTTCACACGCGATGATGACCACGGTCTTACGTGTCCAAATTAACAACAATCAGATAATAATTAAATAATTGATAATAATAATATTATATAATATAGGTAGCAGTTAATTTTTTTTTAGCAGCATTGATATCGATGCTCATATTGAATTAAGTTGCGCGCGAATTTCTCTATAACAATAACACTAAATCAAAGAGGTTGCTGCAAAAATCACCATAAAATCGCTTTTTTTTGAAAATGTAAATTTTTATGGTATAAAACCAAAAACAAAAACCCCCCACACGTTGGTACAATAACCAGATATAGGTAGGTAATAATGATTATATATAATATAAAAGACATAAGTAGGTTAGGAATAGTTTTTATTGTGAATGGACTTATCTTGATTTATTTTTTTCTTTTGGTGCAAGAATCAGACAAGTCCGCGGACTCTTCTGAATTTTGCTACAAATAATGGTCACATTATGACATAAAAAATAAACATAAGTAAACCTACTATAATAGTATGCATACATTCTTCGACTTGATTAGTGTCGAACGTGGTTTGAAAACAAATAAAAAGATAATTGTTGGGAAGAAACCAGATAAGTCCATGTCAGTTGAAGTCTATCACATTTTTAAGAAATTAAGTTAATGCATCTACATAGAACTCAGACGAAACAACAATGTCCACTGTTCATCATGCAAGCCCTGCAGTATCTTGCATGGAATTCGAAATAATTGTAAATATAAGTATAATTGAAAAAAAAAATATTAGACCATCAAAAAGTGTTGTATGATGACCCTGCAGTAACTTATTTCAAAAAGTCGATTTGTCTGGTAGCTTTTGCAGCAAGTCCTTCAATTATTATATTATTATAATTATATAAATTGTCAATATCGTGTGTGTGTGTTTTATTGATCTTCCGCGGTGGTGTTCTGCGGATCGATGTTATCCAGCCAGTTGACTATGAACATGTTCCTGTCGTATCTGGTGAACGCCTTCGGCTGATATCGCTTTATGGTGTCTGTGCACACGGCAATGTCATCCGGGCACAGCGGCTTGCCGGTCCTCGGTACGCTCAAATAATTGCTTGAACCTGAGGCGGCGGCTATGGCAGCTCCGGTAGCGTCATTGCGGTCGGACAACTGCAGTTGGTCCGGTACGTGGTCGGCTCCTCCTCCAGAACTAGACTTGTCTAAGTTGAATTCGCTCAGTGACAAACGTTCCAATGTCTTGTAAGTGATCAGTAGACGCCGTTGAATATAGTTTTGCCGCACCTGTAGAGGAGACATATACATCGTTAATCATGTTATAATATAATATAGGGTTGGGATTTTAAGTTAAATGCCTTTTTGTTTTGGACAGACAAAGGTAGAATCTAATGTAGAATTTTTTTTCTTTCAGTGATTTTAAAATATTTCCCTTTAAATAAAAACTACATAATCACCGCTGCCAATTCTTACGGATACGGTACGGCCCGCGGCCTGTTAACTGGTGAAGGCCAATAAATCATCTGATGATGTATTCATCTCCGTGAGTACTTTATATACGTGAATGTTTGACAAGATGTATGTGAATTAGCTATTTACTCAAGTTGGTATTTGAAAATCAGTAGGAAAACCAAAATTATTATAAAATTACAAAAAAATTACCTTGACTCCATCATCGTAGTGATCGATGCACGCGCGTGTCGGTGTCACGTGAGTGCATATTGCGGGGCCGAAAGGGTCTTAACAGTTCATAACCTCCACGTGCCTAATTTTTTTAATATGATTATCCAATTATAATGTTCATAATTAAATGGAGTAGGTAGGCATACACTTTTTTTAAAGAGGGACTCCGTCCCCCTATGAACTCCCACAATCCAAGCAATTAAAAAAAAATCATTTAAAACTAATTATTTTACCTATTATAGACCATAGTTAATATAGTTATTAAATACATATATGATGTGACAATTTAGTCATTTATTATTGACGTATTATACCTAATCGTCATTATATTGTGGCTATAATAATGACAAATGAATATTATATCAACAGTGATATACATTATATAATAGATATAATAAATATTTTTTCGTTCTACATACATTATTTTAGGACATTACACATAATGTCATCTAGATTTTTATCCTATTTCGGTGATTGCAGGTTTTAATTGTTATATATCATATATATTACCAGCTAATAATAATAATTGGGTATACACGGCAATTAATAGGTGCATGTTGAGTGTATACGTTTCCCAGTTGTATGATTAAAGAGAGCCAAAATAATTTACTTACCACATAACCGCAGGGACAGTAAATTCGAGAAATAAAATATAAATTTGAACCGATTAAATTCAAATATATTATTAACTTTGTATAATCAGCTCTAGTTGTTTTATAAATTACCTAAATAGTATCTAATTAGTTTACTCCCTGAAATCGACTACCTAAGTATATATTATAATATTATGCATATCGTAGATTCTAAACTGTAATACCTCCGCTAATATTTTGTTTTTGTACGTCATAATTAAATTTAATATTTTTATCTCGAATCGCGGAAAATATACCAATATTCTACAGTAATCGTCGATATAGACCTCGAACGGAAGAAGATAATAAATTAAAAACTTATAACGTAGCTACGTGGATATTTTTTTACTGCTTTATCATATTGACAATGCCGATTGCCGATGTTTTGCGACATTTAAAACGGTTCTATCTTTAGACATTAAAGTGATACGTGACTGATCCGTAATAAACATGAACAATACTTGGTAGATTAGGCCTACCTGTAAATGCGAAAAACAAAGTTTGAGACCAATAACTGATATAGAATCTAGATACTTGTATTGCAAAACATTTATTACGTATCTTATTTTAGATAGGTAACTATATAATTACCATTATATTTTACAGTATGTCTGTATTAACTATTAACGTTACGCTGTTACCCAGGAGCCACCACGAGGAAGTTGGCTATGTATAATATTGTCACCCAAAAACGGGTTTTTCATCTTTAATATAAAAATATTTGTATCATTACAATATGTATAAAACCTGTAAAAAAAATGTAAATATTATAAAATATTATTATATAAATATAGATTGATATGTATGACTTATACCGAATCTATAAAAATAAAAAAAAATTGTATTTTTGTTTTAACCTCTTTTTGGGGGGAACTTACGAAGATAACAGTACCTGTGTTACGTAGTATTATGTACCTATGTATATAGTATGTACTAGTATTACTTTTTAATATTATGTATGTATGTATTATCAAACACACGCGCGCGCACACACACACACCTATACGCTCAAATAATAATAAGAAGCCTATATACCTTTTTGTTGACGGATCTCACGAGGTCGGTGGGACTGAACGCGGACGATGCGTAGCTGTTGTGCAGCGAGCTGGAGTACCGGCTCGGCGACGGCAGTTGCGACGTGGACGCCATGTCGCCGACCACCACGCACGTGGACAGCGACCGCGACGTGTTGCCCAACCGGCCCTGCATGGTGGTGGCCATCAGAAGCACGTCCGAGTTTATGCGCAACTTGTTTATGGCCAGCTCGGAAGCGCTGTGCGGCATGCGGACGTCCTCGCTGTCCGCCATCCAACATCCAGCGTCCATGCTGGTCGCGTCCGCGATGTCGCTGGTACTGAAGCTTTTGGATAGACCGAGCGCTGACTGCAGTGCCCCGCAGCTTTTTATCAAATCGTTCTCTTCCTCGAACCACACCGAATTAGTTATGTCCTGTGACATCCTGTTCAGACATACGAAACAATAATATTATTGTTTAAGTATTTAATTGGGGTTAAGGTATAGGTATGGCCTATATATATATATAATGTGTGGCTTATTAGCACGATTCATTAAAAATGAAGATGATCATTGTTGCAGGGAAATTTTATTTTGAAATGTTTGTGTCAACAAAAAAATAATGATATTGGTCGAATGATCTCAATTTTGTCGAAATTTTACATAGGACCGTTATTCTCGCAACAAAAGCCAACAGATATAATATAATATTTTTTAAAAAAATAGCAGAAATCACGATAACCACCACTAGTAAAATTGAGGAGCGGAACGGTGTGTACCCTTTTTCAATATTTTCATGATCTTATAAATATAAATTATATTTTTAATAATCAAATTGTGCATCTCAAAAAGTCAGCCACGTCCCCCTTCGTGAAAAAATAATTTGACCACCACTGACTTCAACGAGTAAAACGCTATGTCGGAGGTCCCGGCATGAGTCCATTTGATTGTACCTATATTAAATTATTAAAATATATCTACGTTTACAAGGCCTATGGTGAGATGATATATCGGCTAGAGGCTACAGGCAGTAATCATTTCCACAAAAACTGTTCCTTTCTTTTCTTATCAAAAGTGTACTATTTAAGTGCCTTTTCCTCTCCCACTGAACTAATTGTGCAACGTTAAATTGCTTTAATGAATAAAATAAAATAAAATATTTATGAAGTTTTACCATTAGTTTTTTTTTTTTTTTTTTTAATTTTAGATCGTATAACAGACACTTTTTAATAATTTTTAAAGTATAACAATAATAATATTATAGGTACAACATAAGTAAATTTGTATTATATACGTGTGTTCACGAAATCAAAGTATCTACACTGTATAATAAAATTACACATATTACTCAGTACCCTATACATATTTTTGAATTCAGTTTGCGAGACATGAAACTAGACTATTAGATTATTAATCTCCCGCAGACAGAGTTCTAAAATATGTTTACTGTTTAGGGCACTGAGTAATGTATGTAACTGAGTTATAGGAGTACCCTGTTTTCGCGGAAACACTCGATGTATATAATATATATTAGGTACATTAGGTATTTGAATAAATAGGTAGGTATATTGATAGGATGGTACGTATCAATAAGTGTTCGAAAATTTCAAGACTTTGGTAGCTGTACAGAATAATATTTTGAACTATAATATATTAATGTAGGACCTTACATACAGCATACTATACCTATATTAAAATATGTACTAAATTAATTAATCTTAATATTATGTTTTAAACTTGTATGCAATCAAACCGATTCAGTATCGAAAAATAAATATTGAACATATTATATTAAGTATTAATGTGTGTTCCATAAAAAATTGAAAAATGTATATTACTGCTCTGATGTAAAATTTAGTGTTTGTCATATACAAGTTATCTATAGATATTGTGCACCGGCTAAACACGTCTGCTCCATAAATTAGCAATATTATCAGATTTAAGATAGGAACCTGCTATAGGTACTATAAAATTTATATTTTTTCGAATATTTTATCGTTTACTGCAGAGTTTGTTTACGGACAAAATATATTATTTATTAGACATGTAGCTTTTACTACACGGATAAACATTATTGCTTTGATTACATAAGACTGAGCGAAGGTCGTAACGTAATTGCTTATGAAACGACTACTTAAAGCGAAATAGTTATATATAAATATAATGAAAATTGATTAATATGAGTACCTATATATGTTAATTTTGATACGTTTGAAAATTAAAATCCAAACGGTACCTATATGGATAAATATTTTAATTATAATATAAGGTACCTATATGAAGTTTGGCGAATAATTAACAAACGTCTATCTTTAGAACATTTTATGTAATTCAAAAATATTTAACGAAAAATGTGATAGGTAGATATATACTATTTTCTTATTTAGTTTGGATCTTTACGCATAGACACATATGACAATGATTATTTAATAATCGACTAGAAAAAAAATGTTTTATTTTATCTAAGCATAACATAATTTTAATTATCTATTTGTATTCAGTCAACAGTCATCAACAGTAACCTGATAAGTAATGATTACTATTATTATAGGTATTATTAATAAGAATATTTAAAAAAAATATATTTTAAATGTGATATAATGTTAGTGTTTGTAGAATATATGCATCATGTTTACAAGCATACTAGTCAGTAAACTACTATAGCCTGACATTTCAATAAATACATAAACCTAAATTAAACTATCGCACACAATTCTATAAAAGTAATTTTTTTTATAGATTCTAACAAATTTTGTGTGGGTTGAAATTTAAGTTAGGTATTGATTTTAAATTACTTTTTTATTTTTGTATATTATATAAAACAAAATCAATACATGTGGTACACAATTCATATAGGTAGGTATAAATAAGGGTAGGTGATTTGTGACAACATAATCAATAACATATAAGAAATGGTACAAGACAAAATCTGCATCCTTCGGTGATAATATATGTAGAGATTTTATGATATCGAATAGTCTTCTTACACATGTTTTATTAGGTCTTTGATATAAATGAAAACAATTTATGTTAAAAAAAACTAACGTAAAGAACAATAAAAAAGTAGGTACTGATAATTTTCAATGACAATATAGAGTAACTTACTAGGATTTCTAAATTTATTCAAGAATAAAAATTAATTATGAATTCGTTTAATAATATTCCAGTAATATTAATAAATAATATTTTTGTGAAATTAAAGTTGATGCTAATTTTAAATTTTAAATTATTTGTATCGTAATATATTTTTAAAAAAGAAAAATATTTGTTTTAAAAATGATATTAAAAATAATTTTTGCGACAAAATATTGTACAACTAATTTAAATTTTCATTACTTTTTTATCGTATATTTCCTTTTTTAGTCGTAGTTTTTTAAACCAAAATACATATTAATTATATAATTTTTGGAAGCATATAATATTTAACTGTTATTAAAATAAGTATGTGTAAATATATAATATATGCGTCAATTTTTTTTTTAAACTAAGTTAATGTTGTTTGTATATTATGGGTAGGTATAGGTATGCAATTTTTTTTTTTTTATAAATAATTAAAATAAAATAAAAACCTAAACAATCTATTTTATTTTATTTTGAGTGTTACTGGTATTATATTTTAATCGTCAGGAGTTTGGGAATATAATTTCAATGAATGTTCTATATTATTTCATATTAATTGTATTATTAACATTTTTATTTTATTCACCTGTGAAGGATTATTACGTTTTTGATACGGACTATATTCTGCTAATTTTTAAACATAAAATTAATAAAAAATATATTATTATATTATTATATAATAATATAGTATGGCAAAACGTAATTTAATATGTGAATAGTTTAATGAGAATAAGTAATGACTTTAAATGAACTTTTCAATTGAATATCATAATTAATTATAAATACTTCTATTACAGGTATACACACCAGCTACTATGGTAGGTATTTATAAATTTATAATCAATGTTTTAAGCAAAAATATGTTGGTCCTTGGCATAACTAAGTTGATTAAATATCTTATTTCACTGAAACAATTTGATTAAATTTAATTATCTATAAAAGCATAAGCGAAATCTCAAAAACAATAATTGGTTAAAAACATTTTATTACGTGTCAGTGTTATTTACGTCTTAATTTATAAAATTATTTGAACAATTAGACATTTAAATATAGAACATAATAGAATATCAACCGAAAATAATATAATAATTAAGAATTTAAAACGAACTATTTAATTAAGGTGAAGATATGTGTATCTAAGTATTAGTATTGCGATTTAAGATTTGTATCATTTTATTTCTAACCATTCGAATAGGTAATAAAATTTCGCAGTCGTTGTAAATAAAATGTTATGAGAATCAATCGAGTATAAAATATTTGGGGTATTTGCATTTTATTTTATTGCATACCTACTCAAATATTAAAATAAGATTTTTTAGCAGAATTATTTTTCTTGATCTATTTTAATATTCAGTAGCGGGTACCTGCATTCGATTAATTTTTAAAATTCGTGCGCATAATGCATATTATTTAAAACATTAATTAACTCATATTTTTAGAGTAAAATAGCTTGTTATATTCATACGATATGATAATAATAATATGATCTGACGATGTTCATGACAATCTCTATTTTAACTACATTTTTAGTGTACAAGTGCGTGTCAATTAATTATTTACTATACCAAACTCGTCTGTTTTATACTTTTAATTGTATAAAACTTACGTTATGTATAATTCATTCATATTTAATTTATATTGAATATTTCGCATAATTATGTATATTAAAATATGTATATCGTGCAATCAATATCATCTACCTATATTTTTTTTTAAATAATTCCATAGCCGTTTAAAATATTTTTACTGCATATTAATTAACTAGCGTATCTACATAATATTAAAATTTTTGAATTAACTAAAAAATCATACACTCATAATAAAATAATGGTTCATATAGTATAATATATGCATTTATCACAATTAATTTATATAATACGCCTTTAAGTTGAACTTAACAAGTGGTTGATACAAGCTTGCAGTAATGTGCTGCTTTACAATGTTATAAATATCTACGTAGGTAAAATGAAAATTTCAACGAGTTCCAAGGGCCAGTGAGTTTTTCTCGTTGTAACTACTAACCGATATAGCGTATTCTATACCGTAAAAACTTAGAATGAGTGCTTGTTGTAAATTGAAAGCTGGAAAATAATAAAAGAAAACCCGATTTCTCCTTACTGAGAACCCGTACATACTTAGACTGATCGCGCGATATTATTGAACGCTTTTACACTTAATATGTATACACTATACATAGTGTTATTATACCTACCCTTTATTATAGTAGCTCGGTGGAGTGAACTATGGGTGTTATATGTTTTCACCAAAAGTATAAAGGAACTATTAAAAGCTGCCATATATAGTAAGTTTATTTATAATACCATAAAATATTGAAAAACAATATAATATTATACGTTTTAATAAAAAGATTTTCTTAGCTATAATAATATTATAGGCAATATTTATAAATTTGTTCTTTTCTCTGCAATTAAACTGTGCTTGTGTATAGTGACATTTTTGTTGTTCTTACCTATATCGACATAACATATAGGTAGGTACTAAACATTTTTAATTGCTATTTATAGCTATTACCTATAATTTAATGTTTTACTAATAAATAAATATATATATATACAATGTCAGAAATATTAAATATAAATTCAGGGCTAGTATCAATAGTATAATAAAACGTCCGAACGCAATATTATAAGATATTTAATTTCTCTCATAGCGTTTCTAGATTAAAATCAATTGCTTCAGACAAAAGTAATAATAGTCCAAACATGTTATATGTGTGCGCTTATAGGTCAAGTTCTTAAAAAATGGAAGTATATAATATTGTATGTTCAGAGGAAATTACCTCTGATATTTTTCTTAAATATAGGGGTGGGTGGTAGCTGGTGGGTCCCTATCTAGTATAAATATAATATGATGTACTCAATAAATAGTCATTAGTCAATAACGATCTGAAATTTAATTAGTTATATTATATTAATACATTATTATGCATGAGAACTTGGGATATTTGTAACTTGCCTCTGAAAAATTGTTAGTTCGTCACACCATTGGTATGTCAAGTATTATATATTATATAGAAAACCATGTTTTTTTGACTTATTACAACATTTTCAAAATGAATGATAAAACTAACATCGGTTTAACCAGCGGACTATTGAAACGATTTTGTGAAGAAAAAGTTCTTATCTATCGCAGGATTCTCGAGTTCGGAATTGTGTATAATACGTCAAGGGTAAAGGAAATAGAAAATTGTTATCTGAAAATTATAATATTGAAAGTCCAATATTTCCTACAATGCCCGAACATAGTACAAGAAAATGTCGGTGAAAGTACTAGTTATACTATGACACTATGTTATGCACTAATTTTTACTATGTGGACAAAGTTAATTAAATTGAATAATTGTTGAATGAAAAGAACGGACGCGCGTACACTTCGTAGGTACGTATTGAACACAGGCCACTGGGTAGTATTATACAATATCATAATAGTACTGCATAAATTAACCAAATTGCAGAGTGGATATAAGGATATGATCTCTTCACGTCACTTAAAACTTTCTGAAAGACACACATAAGTGTGGTTACAAAAGTTCCATAAGTGTGGTTGCCAAAGTTCCATTAGTGTGGTTGCAAAAGTTCCATAATAGTGGTTCATGTTGTAAAAATATTAATTATTCCGTGTGATAATATGTTTGGTCAAATCGTATATTTTAAGTTCATTATGGTCATTTTAACTCTAATAGTGGTCTGTATAAAAAATAACTTAATAACAATTAGTTAGGAAGGTACTGCTTTTAATAACATTTTGTTTTTCCCTAGCTACTTGATTGTAATATTTCAAATTTTAAGTCTATTTTAACTGTCGTAATAGTGGTTTAAATAAAAAATAATATTAGACACCCCTAAAAGTATTTTTTAATTTTTTTTGTTTTTTCTTATTAAATACTAGGTAAGGGCTTACTGCGTGTGATCGAATTTCGTTAGTTTTAAACTTTAATATTTATTTGAATTCACTCACCTTTATTCGGTCACTGTGCACAATGTGTCGGGGCAAGGTAGACTATGTTATAATGCTCCTACTTTGATGGCAATACCCGACTTCCTAATCTTTGCCCGCAACATAATATAACTAGGGGTGGCCAAACGGTCGATCGCGATCTACCGGTCGATCTTGGACGATTTCAGAGTCGATCCCCGTTTGTTAGGTACATATTATATATTATATTAAGTAATAAGTTATAAACTTATAATTATACAGTTACATGCATATTTCGGATTAACCCGTTTCTGTGAAATTTCATTTTCTCACACGAAATGTATAAAAGCAGAATACCGAGTAACATTTTCAGATAATCATTTAGAGCAGCGTCTTCGTTTTTCAGTCAGCGACTATTTCCCAGATTACAATATCAACTGGTCAACAAATGACACGGCTATACGTCAAAAGTATGATGATTGATGTTAATTTATATTGAAATACTCTTATACAACTTTCCATTTTAATGTTTCTATTTATATAACTATATAAGTAGGTACCTATATTAATTGTTATTAGGTTATATTAATTATAAATGCTTAAAAATAAAAAAATATTTTTTTTATGACAGTTGATCCTCAAAGGAAAATTAATATTATATTCTCAGCAAAAATTAATCAAAACAAGTTTGGCCATCCCTGTAAATATTATCATATCATCATACCTATCCACATCGTCGTAGATAATAATATTATTTTAATAATATACCTTTTGAAAAACGCTTCGGGATAAGAGCTGGTGACGCGGTTCAGGACGACGGCGGTGGTGGCGAAGGGCTGTTGTTGCTGTTGATGGGCGCCTGTGGAGGTCCTGGAGGCGGCGCACGACGCAAAGTCCTTGTCGCGAGACGGCGACCGCGGCATCCGACAACCGGTGGCCATTATTATCGGCAGGTTTTGGCCGCCACCGCCGCCGCTGTTGCGATTGTCCTGCCGGCGACACGACTGCAGTCCTCCGTCGCTGGACGTCATCGTTACCGATAAACTCACGCCGCGGTTATATACCACGACTCAACCTCGTTTGATAATAATACAATAATCAGGTATAGGTAGGTATGTCGTATTTACGCTTAGCCGGTTATGGTCTGAGACGTCCTGCTGCAACTTGTGGCGCGGCGTACTTTAGCGCGCTTTCCCCTTCGGAGACTTGGTGGTGCTTACGGCGGCAGCGATGATGCGCGTTTTCGTGCCGACGGGCGCGTACTGCGCTCGCAGCCGGGCCGGGTCGCGCGCGTAACACAACAACAATACAACTTTAATCGATAGAAGAGAGACTCCCGTGGTAGGCGGCGTCGGCGGCGTCGGCGATATCGGCGGCGGCGTCAGCGGCGGCGTATCATAATATAATATAATATTATTACTATATATGTATTTAAGCTATGATGTCACGTCCAGTGTGACCGCTTCGGCGGGGCCGCCGAGTGTATAGGTCATAATATTTGGTAAATGGTATATCATATTATACGACCGGGGATATTACATCCAAACATATATCTATATTTGAAACCCGGAAAAACGCCGTTTAAAATGTACCAAACTAATGTGCATTTAACATTTTAATTAAAAGTTAAGATGGTCTTTAAAAGTTTTTAATTAAGAACAAAAAAAATTAAATTAAATCTATTATTTGGGCAAGCACTTATTCAAATCATAATAATAAAACTGCACCGTTCAACAGTAGGTAGCTTGTGCAAAATAAAAAATACTTCATAAAATGGGGGTGGGAATGTTATAATGGCCGGAAATTATTTAAGGTAAATCGTGTTTCCAAAAAAAGGTTATAGTCATATTGTGCGTTAACAGCGTCCAACGAAAATTTGTTAATTTTAATTTGGGGTAATACAATTTAAAAACAAGTATACCTATCTAATGATCTACAATGACATGTTAGGTTACAGAGGTGTTAATTTCACTAATTGAGTTTAGCAACGGAACCTTACCTTGAAAAAACTTAAATACCACGCCATCCTGTGTGCATTTAATCGTATAATATAATCTCGTGTTAGTGAACAGTTAGTGTTGCAGGAATTCCTTACGAGTGTAAAAAAAAAATTAACCTTATGATAAGCGAAAAGAAAAAACGTTGCAAGAGATCGATTGCTACACATTTTTAAAAAAAGCGATAAATATTCAACGTCGGGATTACATCGTTAGAATATATAGGTAAGGGTTTTAGATTCTGAAAAGAGAAAAGAATGTATTGTATTCACAATGATTTTTTTTCTGTCTGTCGTCATTCATCAACATTTGGGGTGGTAAAAATACTCCAAGTTTCGACATCAGCATTTTTTTCTGATTGAAATGTGAATATAGTTGGCACTTTTGAGAGGCCAAAATTGAAAATGTCTAGTAGTTTTAGAAAGCGTCATGAAAAGAAAAGTGGTAATTTTTACGCAAAACCAATTATTGAAAATTTTGATTTTATTTTTTGTGCAACTCAAAAATGTACTATTGTAAACACTTGAAACTTTCACCAAATAGTCGTATTAGCATTTTACATATTATATTGTAACATTTTCGAAATATTTTGATTCTTTCTGAGTTAGTTATAAACATTTTTCAAATGTTATACATTTTTAAAAATTATTCTCAAAATTTTTTTTTACTAAATAAAAAAATCTTGTAAATGTATTGCAAGGTTCCTTATAAGTTTTATTAATGGAATTTTAAAAATATTAAAGACACATATATAGACGTTTAATTTTTATATGAATTTAATGTTCAAATTTTGACAACATTTCAAATTATTTTTCAGTGAGTAAATCATAAAACTTTTTCTTTTCATAGTTAACATTAGAAGTTTTAATAAAAGATTCCAAAAATGTTTCTACCTTCATCTAAATAAAAAATTTTACTGGAAAATATCATTCATTTTTTATGAGCGTTTAAATTTAAAATTTTTCGATATTGAATTTTCAACGCTAAATTAACAAATTTTCATCTATCGATTTTTGATATTATTTTGTTGTAATTAAAAAACAAATGACCGAAAACAGTCAACATTTTCACCAATATTAAAATTACCATTTTCCATATACGGTAGAATTTTCAAATTATTTCGACTCTTTTGGAGCTTTTTAAAGCCATGTAAACGTTTTTAAAATGTTTAAAACTACTTTTGAATTAGAAATTCATAAATGTTCACACAAGTTTGTATACCTATAACAAATAACAAAAGTTAACTGAAACGGAACATTAATTTTTTATGAGCGTTTGAACTTATAATGTTTCAATATTTAATATTCAACAGCAAACGAATACCCATTAATTGATTTTCGATATTTTTTTGTATTTCTAAAACAAATAACCGGAGACTCTTGAAATATTCACCAAATATTAAAATATTAAGCATTTTCCATACCTGTGGAAATTTTCAAACTATTTTGACTCATTTTGAGCAATTTATAGCCATGAAATTTTTTTTTTTATTTTAAAAACTATTTTTCTGATAGAAATTCATAATAATTTTACTTTTCATAGCTAACATTGGACATTTTAATAGGATATTCCAAACAAGTTGTTCTGCTTCTATCGATAAGAAAAGGTTCACAAGAAAGTTACGCTATTTAAAGCCATGAGATGTTTTAGATATTTTTCATTTTTATAATTTTTTTTTTAACTATTAAATTTGATTATTTATACAAAACGTATGCTAGGAGGACACGCAGCGTCTCTTAACAGAATAGTTTTCCGTATGCAGTGATTTATCATTGAATTTAAATATAAAACATCCTTTACAATGATATTATCCACAGCTATTTTACAGCAGAGCAGTACCCACTTGTCCATCTTTTGATTTTACAACGATGTGTGTGTTTTTTTTATATCCGCGGACACGAGAAGTAGTCGAAATAAAGCTTCAATTCTCAACATCAGTATTTTTTCTGGTAGGAAAGTTAAGCTATAGTTTGTGCATTGAGAAGATCAAAATTTAAAATTACCAGTAATTTTCATAAAAATCTTGAAAAACAAAACAAAAATTTAGAAAAATTTTTACTCAAAATCAGATTTTGGTCTTTGATGTAATTCTTAAAAAAAATTCCTCTTAAGTTTTCATATATTTAACATAAACATTTTTATCGAAATTTTAAATTCAATTTTTACGACTAATTGAAGTTAGACAATGGAAATTCACCCGTAAATTAACAAATTCTCATTGGTATAATGATTTTCTTATTTTGTTGTTATTCAACAACTAATAACCGTAAATACTTGAAATTTACACCAAATATTTATTTTATTATTTCTTATACTTGATATGTTTTGAGTTGTTTACGAACATTTTTAATTTTCAATTTTTTTTTAGTTTTTTTCTTTAAATATCAATAAAATTGTGATTGTTGGCAAAAAGCTTGAAAATTTAATGCAAGGCTCCTGATTGTTACAACAGCATAAGAAAAATACTAAAAATACATCGGTAGGTTTTTTAATAAGCATTTAAAGTTCAAATGTTGATGAAATTTATGAAATTTAAAATTTACAAATTATTTTGTAGGTAGTTGAAATTAATTAAATATTCAACTTTCATAACTATATAAGGATTATAAATTTAAAACAAGGTTTCACGCAAGTAGTAATGTTAATACTGTAACCAACAAATCTAAAATGCCCTAAAAGCGTACTGCGTAAGTCATATAAAATAAAAAGAATGAATCAATGAAGAATTGATTTTAATGTTGTACTTAATAGTTAACACAAAAGTTGGTACAATGAATATTAAATTAAATTAATTATCAGCCCAAACACTATTGTCTACGATTTTGAATGATTTTTCAATGTTTTGTTTAATCTTCCTGAAAACTAGTAGTTTTTGACTTAAGACATTTATACTAAACGCTAAAGAAATAATATCCTATGCTAACAAACCGACTCATAGGCGCAAATAGGGGTCCACCCCGCACAAAAAAAAATGTGCGTATGTGTTTAATATGTAGATTGAAGGTAGCTGTTTAATTTTGAGCGAACGGACACGATTGTTTACGGTTTAACTTTGTAATTCTAAATTATATATTATACAATTTGTTTAAAAATTATTTTTCTACTCAAAAAATGAGTACAATTTTTTTTCATCAAATGAAAAATATTTTTATAATTTTGTAAAAAAAATTTTTAATTTGCCTCCCTCTAATTAATGTCACCGCTCTAGGCCCGGGCCTAGAGGGTCTGTGCCTAAATACGCCTCTGATTACGCAGTGACATAAGAGACGCAGAACTTGAAATATCTTCGCCTTACAATTTCACCTTGATTTTTCAGTTTTAGCTTTTATACCTATTAGACCATTAGAGTGATTATCACATCATTATTATACTTAAAGGAAAGAAAGTATTCTTAAGGGCCTGTCAAATGCTATTTAACATAGTGGATAGGCCAATAGAAAAACTGGGAATTTTTGGAAAATGAGGCCCTCTTTCATCGTTTGATGGAATAACGCTTTGATGGTAGAATGCATGAACATAATTATGTAGTATAAACCATATTAACTACGAAACCTACACATTTAGACGAGCATGATATTAAAAATATTATAACGTGGGTACTTGTGTAATTTGCACCAAAAACAAAAACAAAAATTTTAAAGAGGGCGTCGCACCCGCATAGGTAAGAATATTATCTGAACATAGATAAAAGATCAATTCACTGAACTAACAAAACTGACAGCACACTATACTGAAACTGGTGATCGAAAATTTAGTAGGTATGTCGTACGTGTGCTTCAGACGGAGACAACACATTATACGGGTGCGACGTCCTCATAACTCTGAAGCCTGTAATTTTATTATTTACATTACATAAAATTAAATAAAAGTATATTATGTGATTAATTAATCTGCGCAATCTTGTACCTATACAAATCGTTTTTTTAAACTTATTCATTTATATTTTATTGATCAATCAAGTTAATTACAATAGATACATTTCAAGAAAAATATTAAAATGTACATAAAGTAAAATAAAAAATGTATGCTAAGTGAAATTATAGGTATACTTACTTATTTACTTTTTGTATAAATTATAAATAATTCAGTTAATAAGAAATTATGTAAAAATCAGGAATATTAGGTATAATTCTTAGTGCTTTTGTGCATGTTATTAAGAGAAAACTAGCATTTGTGGTCTCCGTCTCACACACGTACAATTTAACAAATTTTCGTTCACTAGTTGCATTAGTGTACCTACCTTTAGTTTTGATATTAGAGTGATTGACCTATTATAAAACTTTTAGGTAAACCATTATCTGTTGTTAAGCATCTGTTTTTATTCGATATTTTAATTTGTCAAGCAAGATATGAGCATTTTTTATTTGTGATATATCACATGATATCCATATCTTGTTTGAAAATGAAAATATCAAATATCGCCGACGTTTAGGCACAGATAATGTTCTTACTGTTACTGCTTACTTATGATAATACCTATTCACTCTAATATCAAAACTAACGGCACATTAGTGAACGAAAATTTGCTATGTCGTACATTAATTGTAAAACGGAGTCACAGAGACGACAAACGCATATAGGTACCTAGCATTCTTTTAATTCATGTGTTATGTGGTATGACTGATGTGAGCTCGGTTAATTTAGAGTGAATTCCAATAATTGAAATTAAATAATATGTGGTGCAGATTGTTATTGCTTATCACTTATCATTATCACACAGATTACCAAAACTAATATTTATACGTGGTGAAAATAATATGATGTTTTTTTTAAATGCTGGCACAAGTCACATACGTACTTACTTAAATGTAAATATTATGTGTGCTAATTTATTACAAGTACTAAAATAGGCACAAAATACCATATCCCACAAAGGATTACCACAGTACTGACTATACGAAAAGAAGGAGGAAGAAGCTATTAGTCTAATTAATAAATTAAATACCGAGATCTTTGTAAACTTACCTAACTATTATATTCTTACACAATAAAAATGTCTTATCGTTAAGCCGAGGTTGCACTGCCACCAACCATAACGGATTACCGGCAGGTAGTGGTTAGGTTAGGTTACAGTCATATCAGTCGTAAGGTGTGTTATTTGTGTTACAAAATTGATTCTCAAGAATTACCTAATTAAAAGATTAAGAACTTAGGGCCGTATTCATAGTCGATGCTTAAGAATAAGTATTGCTTAAGCTATACTTATGAATCAAATGAGATTCATAAACGAGTCTTTGTCTTAAAAAAATAAAAAAGTATTATTTAAATTAAGGTCGTTCAAGAACTACCTTAAGCATTGTTTTTAGTTCGCATTATTTTCATCAAACGATTTTCTTTTTTTGTAGAAACTCAAAATCTAAAAAACCAAGGATACTTGAATTATTGTTCACTAATTGGTTATTAAAATTTTTATCATTTTTCCTGCATGAGAAGATTTTTTAAATATTTTGACACTTTTTGAGCTATTTATAGACATTTAATGATCTTAATTTTTTGGTTTTTTTTTTAAATGTCGATAAAATTTTTATTGAATCAAAAAGCTTGAAAATGTAATATAAGTTTCCTCCATAAGTTATTATAAAAGCAATTGAAAAAAAACTGGTTATAAGTGGATGTCGCTCTGCTGTACAGTAGGTTACAAGTAGGTCATTGTATAATGGATTGTATTAAACTTGAATTCAATGATATTCTATCATTTTATGAGAAAAACGATTCTGAGCGGAGACGGTTTGTCAGTCTGGATATTTTATATTGTTATTAATAAATTATTATATCATATAAGTTGAATTAATATTTAATATTATAATTTTTTATTCGTTTCTATGGTAATACACAAGCGTTAGAAATTAAAATCCTATTTCTAGCGGTTTTTCCCGTGGTACTAAATAACTATTGATAAAATCGAAAAATGATCTCTTTAAAGTACCATCTTGATCTAATTTTCTAAAATATAAGGTACTGTATGTTGAAATCGAAGCACTCCTTCTGGTAGAAATTTTGTATATAGGATATAAAAAACAATAAAAAAATAAACACCATTGTAAAACCACTAGCTTCCTCGCTCCGTTCAGAATCTAAAATTAAAGGTACATTTTCATTATAGCCATTTAAAGATAAATGTTTACAAAATTCATCAAAATTTCAAAAATTATCAAATTATTTTATTGGTAAAAATGTTCAATTTTTATAGTCAAGTATTGAAAATTTAAAACAAGGTTTCTCATAAATAGTTCATATTGTAACCGAAAAATCTTATAAATATTAATTAAACATAGTTTTTTTTTCTTATAAATATTATCTTATAAATATTTATAAGTATTAACTATATTAGCTAGACATAATATACATTTTAAAATATTTTAGATCTTTTCGTGCTATATATAGGCATTTAAAATTTTCGAATTTTGTATAATATAATTTTTGTTTTTGATTAAAAAATCTAGAGAATTGAATACAAGATATCTTCTAAATTTTTTTCTGGAATTTGGAAAAAAATTTAACGCTAGGACACATTCATTTTGTATGAGTGATTGAATTTAAAATGTACGATTATAATTTATAATATTATTTTGTTGTAATCCAAAATAATTTTTCGTAAATAGTTGACTGTTTTTACCACTATATGTATATCATTATTTACTTTACTTATAGGTAATGAAATGTTCAAACATTAACACAATATTCATTTGTGATTAGTAATGAGGTATCTACACTTGACACCTATTACACAGCAGAGTGAATTCCCTGATTTCTTAAGTTCTCTAATGTTGAAAATTGTTTAACTACAAGCAGATGATACAATAAAAATATTTACTGATTACACATCGTATTGGAAATATACGTAGGTATCCATCAATGTTTCAGAATTCCAACCACTGATGGCAGATATTGGCAGGATTTGTATTTTGTATCCTTAACAATGTGTGCACAATAAATAATATTAATTGTCATATCATAGAAATAAAACAGTTTATTCAATTCATCGCACCCAAATAATATATTAAAATTCCTTGAAATTCTAAAAACTTGCAAAGTTGTATACATATTACATATTATAATATATTATATTATTTAATACATATAATATTATATTATATAAAGATACCTGTAATATCCTATATATATTATATTAGTTTGATAAATAATGGAAAAAAGTAGAAATAATCAATTACATTTAGGTATGTTACTTACAAATTTATTATAAGAATTCTAACGAAATTATGTTAAGCCGGGTTCTGGGACTTAGCATACATTTCCATATTATGCTGTCGACAATGTGTTGATATTCGATTACGTTTCCATTTAAATGGGAAATAAAGAAACATCGTATCGAGTATATATTATACAGTATCAGAAAGTTAATATTGTGTAATATTATGACAATGTATGCTAAGTATATGTACCCGGCTTTACGTAATTTCGTTTAAAAAAATTGTCCACGTTACTACCCAGCACAACAACAATATCTTAACTATTGTCTATTATAACACCTACCTACCTAAACAATTGTGATTTTATAAATATTTTATGCACTGCGCACGTTATGCACGTTTCTTCCATCCTGAATTGAATTTCCGATCTCTGTTCTAACCTATAACCTATCTTAACCATTTAAAATGATCCATTTTTAATATAATAATATAATATGATCGGGACAGTACTATAATTATTGTGTACTATATTCTATGTTGGAGATCGTGTATATTATATTATTATATCGTGTTCAGTCTAAAAACATGTTGAATTTAAACACAAAGTGTTAATTTATTTTTGAATAGACAAAAAATAAATGAATATTAAATTATCTATGTTGTACTACTGTGTATAATATTCCAAGAAACGATGAACAGACTTTAATAATATATACCTACAGTCTTGTTAAGTACCTATTCCAAATTCAAATATTTGTATTGACGTACTTTTAGATTCTGAGCGGTGGAAAAGTGAATCTAGTTGGTGCTTGGCGAGGTCAGCATTTAAAATTCAAAGTGTTTTTAAAAGCACATAAAAAACAAGAAAACATTTAAGAAAGAACGGGAATTTTTACGCGAAATGGGTTTTTGACAATAAGTACAACACAAAATATTTTGACTTGTTTTGAGCTGTTACAAAGTGCGTGACGCTGAACGGTTTTAGATAAAAGTTAAACGTGACTTATGGTAAGTTAAAAACGCTAAAGCGCATTTCGGTAGAAAAAATGGACACACAATATTATACAGCTTAATTAATAAAGCATTAAATGTCTTTTACTCTTTTATAAAAAATACTATTTTCTACTAAGAGTGACGTGTAGTGTACAACAAAAGTTAGTAATTATATGGTTATATACTTATATATAGTTTGTATAATAATATCAAAGAAAGTGTATTGAAGGTATATGAAAATTAATTTCTCAACAACTAAATAATTATTATATTATTAAAAAACTCATGAGTTTTTTTTAATTTGTCTCCTTTCATCAGCGTTAACAAAATATTATATTTTCACGGCTGTCAAAATGTTTACTGAACGTGTTGGTCCGGAAAATAATTAATAAATTACACTAATTGTTTTGACTTGGTGCCAACGACGAACGACAGTAATGAAATTACTCTCAATCTGTTTTAACACATACACACATGCGCGAGCGCGCGCAATAGATGAGAGCATGTTTGATACTTTTTTCAGACTTTTCGCCACGATTTTCGTTTGGCCTTACGCAGGATGTGACTCAAATCTATTAGCACAATGTGCTGTGAAGTTTCTGAACGTAAGTAATCTATTCCGGACCACGGTTTACGTTACGATGAGTCCGGGAGTCACTCGTAACTTTCGATCGGAACTGTTGCTTTCTATGCACCAAAACTATAAGCCCGCGCTGTTGTTGAACAAATTTCACGTAGAATTATTCAACCCAAATCGGTATATTCTTCCACATGCGTACCTGGTAGCCGCGCGTAACACATCCGATCTAATCGACCATTTGGACACGATTAACGTAACGGACGCGTTGTGGCGACCGGAAGTGAATTTCGTAGTGATCTTGGAAACGTTTACCGAGCTGTCTCAACACATACTAGAACCCGTGTTTCAGCGGTTCTGGACCAACAACATGTTCAAGTCGGTGTTACTGATACCGGCAATCGACGACGTTGCAGTTGAAGCGTTTTACTGGTATCCGTTTCAGAAGAGGTGTGGCGAGTACCACACGCCGACGCTGGAGGACTTGTGCACTCGGGGAGACAACAACGACAGTCAATGGAACGTTCTCGACGTGTTTGAAAAAATAATACCGGACACGTTCCACAACTGTACGGTGAAGATAGTCGGGTTCAATTGGGCGCCCATGACTTTGCTTTCGAATCAGACGCCTAGGACGATGTTACACGGCATGGACGTCGAAGTGGTGAAGCTGATGAGCCGGATAGGAAACGTAAAGCTGGAGTTTCACGAAGTAAAAAAGAATCAACGATGGGGTGTCAAGTTGGCGAACGGAACTTGGAATGGTGGGTTTGGAGAGTTGAGCAGACATCGAGCCGATTTCCTAATCGGCGGTGGAATTCTCACAGCCGAGCGTAGGGAGATGTTCGATTCCGCGCCGGCACGGCAAGTCATTCGATTTCCAATTTACACGCCACTACCGAGAAAGTTGCCGTACTGGCAAAACATATTAAAAGTGTTCTCCGGTAACTTTTGGCTAACGCTATTTGTAGTTTTCTTCTTGACGTCTACTCTGCTCTGGCTTTCCGGTATTAGCTTACCAACAGAGAGACGTGCGTTTTCCGACTGTGGTTACTGTTTCATTATTTCTTGGGCCATATTGTGTAGCGTAGCCAGTGGACAACAACCCACATCAGTGTCGTCGAAAATGATTTTCCTCTCATGGGTCATATACATGTTGCACATAAGTGCTGTGTATACGTCGATGCAATTGATATACCTGTATAAGCCAAAGTACGAGCCGCCAATGCGCACCATAAATGACGTCAGGGAGTCCGGACTTACAATATGCAGTGTACCGACTTTTATACCGATCGCACATGCGATGGACAAAGAAAATTTTAACTTGACCGAGTATATACCCTGTATTGATATGGTAGCATCTGCAAAAAGACTTTTGAAAAAAAAAGATATCATCATACTTGACCCGGAAGACCATTTCGAGGCTTTGATTGCGGGTTCAATCAAAAAAGTCAATAAAGTTGAAGAAGTAGTTATTGTGTACAATATTGGTATATTCATGCAGAAGGGGAATCCGTACAAAGGCATACTGTCGAAGGCCCAAATCACTGCATATGAAACTGGATTGCATGACAAATGGAGACAGGATGCAACACCATCACATCCAATAAAGAAAGAAAGAAACATCAAAGTGAAGAAATTGAGTGTTAATGAATTACAGGGTGCGTTTATAATACTAATATGTGGACTTGGCACGAGTTTAGTGGTATTCATTTTCGAATGGATAATCGGACCAAATTAATTTATTACCTATATCATCATAACCTATTTCTATACACTTTACAATTTTGAAATTTTCTATGCTTCGCAGTAAAACCAATGAATCATTTGTAAGTTTTTGGTGGTCACCATTTTAATATAATAAATATACCTACAAAAAAAAAAAATATATAGTACGATAACAAACGCGGTTTATCACGTAGTACAAAATCGGTTTACAAAATACTTTTTATTAATTTTTTATTGTTTACTGTCCATAACAAATGTTATACGAAATAGGCTACGCGAAATCGTTAAGAAATTAATTTATATAATCTAATATTTGTAACGATCAACTGATATAACTTAATAACGATTAATCGATAAAACTTAAATGTTAAGAGGACGTTACACCTGCATGTTTTGTCTACTTGTCTCCGTCTTACAAATTAATACATAGCAAAAACAGTTTTGCGCGGAAAAGAACCGAGAAGGCAACAGTACTAACTAAAATACAAAATTTTCAGCACATAAAAAAAAGAATTTGGGCTGTAAAATATAGTTTTTATTTTTTTGATATCGGAACTACAAAAAAAGTCATTCAAGTTTAAAGAACACCAAAATAATGGATTTTTAAACAATAAGAACTTTTTACGTAAATACAGTAATAACAAACAAATAAAAACGATATTTCAAAGAAAATGTTTTGAACTATATTTTGTATATCAATTTGAAGTCTTAACTATCACTATAGCCTGAGTGGTTCTATCCCACATTCCCACGCTAAACAGTTTTGGTATGTTATACATTTGTGACGGAGACAACACATACAGGTGTAGCGTCCTCTTAATAACAATATTGTTAAGTATACCAAGTAGATTTTCTAACCACCCTCAAAATTGAATATCAAAGCATTTTTTTTACTATTTATCGGGTCTAAGCTAACACAAAAAAAACACTCACATCATTGTAAAATCAATACATTTGTCACTCCGCACTGAATCTAAAAGGTCGAGAGGTGAGATTTATCTCCCTTCTCTTCCCTCCTACAAATACGTCAGTGGACAGTGATACAAATTATATAAAATAAATGCTTGCAGCTTCGAACATTTCTTGATATTTAATTTTCGGAAAATTATTAACTACCTATTATATATATATAAATTGTATTACAATAGGATTAAACCAAATTGTACTTTAGGCAGCAGTGCTTGAAATTGAAAATTCTCTGACCCAGAATGCATTTTTTTTCAAGGAGGTTTCAACAAATTTATTGGTCCGTTTTTTAATTTGTAATCTCTTTTTCATTCTTGAATGGTTTTATTTGTGTGTGTGTGTCGCAGTGCCGCAATAACCGGGTGTGTTGCGTGTGTCAAACACACGGCCCAGGGCCCCAACCAATAATGGGGGGGGGGGGGGGGGGGGCAATGATAACAATTAAAAAATACATAGAAAGAAAAAAACAAAACCATTTTGTTATAATAATAATTATTAATAAATATTGAACAAGATTGAACAATAGATTTTTTTTATTTTTTTTTATTTTGTACACAACATTATCATACATCAGCGTTTCTTTTGCGGCCTGTATAACCGAAATTAAAAATAGTTTGGTAGCAATAATTGATTAAAGTGTGTCATGCGAAGGAACGAGCATTTTGACCGGTTTTGTGTGAGTGTGTTTATGCGTTTCAATTATTGGTGTCTATTTTTGTTAATCGGGAAAAACGAGACTGGGGACGCTTTTATATTATACGTTCAAAAGGCGGGATCTTCTACGGTCGATGTTTTGTACTCGGTCAATAAGCTATCTATTTTGTGTATGTGAAAACTTAATTGCGATATTTATTATTGAATAATTAAATTTATAAAATAATAAATAAATGATTGCCTATATAGTTAACTTTTTTAATCGAATGCCCTGACGTCTGATACCCTCTACAATAAATTATGGCACCGAAAGCTCTAAGTGGAGCAGCTAAAAGAAAAAAAACAACAACAGTGTAATATTTTCAAGACAAGTAAGATCAATAATTTTTTTGAATATGCACCCAGGATAATTATGGTATGTATAAAATTATTTTATGAATATAATATATTGTTGACCAGTAAGATGTTAAATTAGAGATGAGACTGAAATGTTGTTATTTAACATATTTATTAATAACTTGTCTGCCATAGTATAATGGCCCATGGGATTGTTTTTGAGATCTCACCGGTTTTAAACTCTCTGCTACTAGATTTTCAAAAACCTTTCTTTGATTTTTTGACTTCAAAAATGTGCACATACAATATTAACACATAAATGTAGATTTTTCATTGGTTTTTGTATTTTTAAACCGTGTGATTCCGTTAGGGTCTCATAGCACAGTAAATTAATATTTTGGTCGTTATCAAAATATATATTAAATGGAGGTTACAAATGAAATCTCAATACAATTCTTAACCTATTTAAAATATAACCATATGCATTTACAATGTAGTGTTATACAATTTAAAAATTAAAATTAATGATTAAATTTAAAAGTTTATAAATGAACTTTTTAAAGTGAGTACAGTATTTATTTCTGAGTTTATAATTGACTGTTAATGTATGGTATGTTCAATTTATTTGTTATTTGATAATTATTTATATTTAAAATAAATAAAAAAGGCCACAAATTATTACATTAATTTATTTGTAAATAAACCTACCTACGTGTTTTAATTATGTTAACCTGAGTAAAAACTCAAAATTTCAAATTATGTTTTCAAATTTTGAAAAATTAATTTTACAATAGTCAATAGGTTCATTTTTCAATTTTCAAGAGTGAGGGGTGGGCATTCATTTTATTTACAATGTAAATAAAATTTTACACACTCCAAACGACCAAATCCGTTCTCCAGTTTCGAAGATCTTTGAGCTAAAGAAAAATCTAGCTAAAATTCACTATTTTCAAAACCGTTAATTAACTAATTTTTAAATTTCACATGTCCAATTGACAAGTATTTTTTAATGAGCTTCCTACTAACTTTTTTAGCTCTCATCGTTTAAGAATAAAAAATTCAAATCATTATGCAATTTGGGCATGATATAATCGGACCTGTCAGTTCATTAATATCTTATATTAAAATTTAAAGCTAACTCAATTGCCCGCCGTCTGCTTATTATTACTGAGTTACCTTTAATCATCCTATTTATTGTTTACCACAAACTCTTGAAGTTTTCAAGATTCAGGTTTTTTAATTCCAATTACCATTGGTAGGTACTTACTTGATTAAAAAGCAAGAGAGTAAAAATAGTTCACCGTTAAAATAGAACTTGCACCCCCCCCCCACCCACCACTCACCCTCGCCGTTTAATCGTCCAGACATTTACGTAATTGCTGTAGGCGATGTGATACAAATTACGCTGATAGTAATGACATTATATTTTATATTATTATTATTATTATTTTAACAGTTAAGGTTGGGTAGACATCGCTGCCGTAGTACACGTCACGTCACCGCAATCGCGCGTGGTCTGCTCCCGTAAAAAAAAATTATAGCAATATTAATAATATTATATTACATAGAAACACTAGCATTCTGTGTGTGACTGTATATTGTGTGTACACTGTACACACAATATACTTTTACTGTGTATACGAGCTCTGTATAATATATATATTATTATAAACTGTAGTGCGAGTGGGGCCCGGATATACGAGCGCGTATCGAATGGGCCCACCGACTTGTGAAATTACGTTTGGGATATATCGTATTAAAGGTACGTTATGTTATGATGGCGGGGCAATATATATAAATGCGAAAAACGCGTACATAATATACATATAGGACACATATACATTGGTCTCAATATATAGGTATATTGTATTACATTGCTGCAGTTACGGCACCGGGCACTGGTTATGGGACAAACCACTGCACTAGATTATAATATTATATATAAATAAAATAAACTGGGTGTGGTCCATTTTAACGTAAAACGTTAACGTTCGTTATTATTTCAAAAATAGTCGACGTTCTTAAAAATATTTTTTTTTTACAAAATTCGTAGTCGTTAAATAACACCATTTAAAAAAATGTTTTTTACTGATTTTTATTCGCTTTACTTTCTGACAAAATGCATTTTTAATTCCTTATTCCAAAACAAAATATTTTCTGGAATACCTACCTACTTTGATAAAAAAAAATTTTGAATTTTATTCGAGTAGCTCATGAGTTATAAACAGTGAACGAGTTTAATAAGCTGAGTGGAATGTTACAGTGGTGCTACGCAAAATGTAGGCCCACTACTCCACTTGTTTAAACTTTAAATACCTATTATAAAGATTATAAATATATAGGTAATAAACTTAAAACTACTCGTAAGTTATTCATAGAAATACCCCAAATAATATACTACTTCGGAATATGAAACTAAATTTAAAGTGAAAACATGTGTTGCTATTGAAATTAGTAAAATACTTTAAAAAAAACAATAACGATAAAAAAATATTAAAAAAAAATTTTTTTTTTCAAAAAAGTTGTTAGAAAATATTTTAAATTTTTTGAATAACTGAGTACCCTTCGATAAATGGATCACCCAGTATAAATTTATAATAATCTATATAGCTAAGTGTTTATATATAGGTAGTTACAATGTTACATAAAAGAGAAAACTGTCGGTTGACGGCCGTCAGTTCAATAACACTCAGCAGTTCACTAGGTACATAATATTATAGTACCTACTATTAACCCTGACTTAACGGACACCTGTATATAACGGTATACAGTTGCCTCCCGAAGTCTCCGAAGATTTTTTTGGTAAATTTAATAGTAAAGTGTACGTAAAATTTGTTGATTGGTAAAATTTGTAAAAAAAAATGTGCGGGTGTAATTTTTATTTTAGTTTACAGATAAAACTTTCGTTCCCAATTTCTTACTTTCTCAAAACCTTTTTATGAAGTGTGTAGATGTAGGTTGAATATTTTTATTTAATTTTTTCTATCTACCAACCTATATCTAACCAATTCTTTTACGGCTATTATATGACTGTACACAAAAATACAGTGTCTGCACTTATAGTCGTATAGGCTACTCTGGCTATCTATAAATAAAAGTTATTACTCAAGAAAAAATATTAAAAATGAGGAGTTACTCGATTTTTTGAACGGTAAATAAAATCTCTGTAAAATTTACGCATACCTGTAAAATTTTCCCGGTAAATTTACTAAACTCGCATCTCTACTCCGTACTATATGCAAGTTGCCTCGCGTCGTAGGTACCCTAAATTTTACGTAAACGAAAAAGGTTGAACTTTATTACCTACCACTAATTAGAAGGCAATAAATGTACCTATATGTATTTCAATATTTGTATAAGCGGTTTTCTAATTCTTAACGATTTTAATATATTAATATGTTTAAATAATATAAAAATTATATTTAATATTTAATTATTTAACAATTGTATATTGTGTGGCAAGGGCGGGAAATGGCCTTCCCGCGCGAACCACACATACTATTTTTTGTCACGCCCCTGCGTTCATGGAAAAGGTTATGCAGGGATCTATGCAACAATTATAGACTATTCTACAAAATATGTTTAAATGTTAATGCGTCATGCAAGGAGGCTATACTATAAATTTAAGATGTAACCAAAAGTTTATGTTTTGGAAGGACCGTGATAGGTATACATTTTAGTTTCTGGTTGTGCAGGGGATACGCGCCCGGCGGCCGGCACTTTTGGGGATTTCTTCTTTTCCGCCCGGCACTTTTGGGGATTTCCTCTTTTCCGCCCGCTGGACGGAAAAAGGTTGCTTTTGAACGCTTCAACCGTGGTCGAAAACCAAATTTTCGGTGCAGGCGTGACCAAAAATAATATTTACATGAATATATTATAAATTTATAATTTTAATTATATTACCAAATGTTTTTTTACTGACCAATTATTATATTATCATTACTTTTCATATTTGTATTTATATTTATATATCAAATGTCTACCTAAGACTGATATTATTTTGATTGTACATTTGTACTACATAAGTCTAAATTATATAGATATCTAAAAACGTATTAAAATAAAACTACGATGTTTACTATTAAAAACTATCTATAATAATATATCTTTATAAGACTAATTTTAATAATTATTATGTAATATTATTACGTTGGTTTATATTTTATTAAATATATGTCACTGTAAACTTAATTTTATAATTAGGCATTAATTGTATTATAACACAATTTTATAATAATATTAAGTAGGTATACATAAATTCATCTTAAATCGATGGTATATTTTAGTAAATAATCACTTTTTAATTATTTTATATGGTATAGGCAACTATAATGTGAACATTTGTGGATGGTAGGTAACTCGTATATATTTATGAACTACCCGATCATCCGAGGCAACTATACTGTATTATAAATTATATAATGACCTTTTTATTTACGATGAGGAGGCAATTCGTATATTTTGGAAGACAACTAGTATCTGCCAGACACTTTTCTCAACTGACAAAATAATTAAATTCCATAAAAAATATAGATATTATACTACCTATTTCAAACTGTCTATACTCTATACGAACCGTTTCTATTACACGGACACGCAGACAGTAGAGTATTTCTCCCCGCGATACGCCGATACCTACCTTAATAACTGAGAAGAATCTCAATTTTCAGTTCAAACTCAAATATAATATTTGCAAACACAGGCGCAGATCTAAGGGGATGGGGGCTAAGGGGGAATCTACGTTGAAAATATTTTATATTATGTATTTATTTATATAATAAATAGTTCATAGGTCTCAAAATCCATAACTATCAAATATATATAAGTTATCAATAAAAATGTTAAATTAAATCTTATATATAATGTTACCTAACTATAATCGGTTATATGACAATATTATATTAAATTGTATTTTTACTATTTTTACAATATTATTCTAAAAATGTAGATTTCTAGATTCACGTCTGTGTAATAAATACCTACGTCATAATATGGATACTTTGCAACAGTGTCACCGTTTGCGTCAACGCGGTGCCCGCGTGTAATATATTTATAGGATTGACGGTCAAGGCCACACTTACGACCGAATGACCAATTGGCCATTACATATTATTATGCCATTATGGTATACTAAACATAATTATATACGTCCTTTTAATCAACCATCTATCCATGCATGTGCAACCCTAATATATAGGTGCATACCTAATATATATTAATATAATATTTTATATTTTTATTATAAGCTTTTTTTCATAAAAATAAAATATTTTTTTTTAGAGGCCGGGTTTTTTGCTCAAAACATGCTTTGTATGAAAAATTCTCACGTCTCGTGGATAATTCGATTTTGATAATTTTTTATTTTTCGAATATAGAGAATGTATACTGTATGTCCTTGTTACAGGACACATAATATTATTATTGGGCGTAGATTTTAAAAATTCTATTTCTAAATCATAATTATATAGGTATAATTTGTGTAATTTTAAATATGACCAATTTTTACAAGATTTAGTTTTTTTTTTTTAGTTTTGTTTTAAGCAACGTTATCAAGAATCAAAGTCCAATGCACCCTGTAGAAAATCATTCTCAGACCACTCTATATACGATACGAGCGAGTTTTTCTTATTAACCATTTTTTGAGCGAAAAATCACATTTTTCAATTTTGGTCGACGATGCCGTTGACATTGTTTGCGCCGTGCAGTGCAGTGAGTACAGTGTATTGTTGAATAATAATATGTAAGACAACACTAAGGTCACGTGATTTTTATATTGCCTAAGTATTGCCCCTTGTTAAACATACATGAACAGATACGTACTAGTCCGTCTACAACAAAGGACACCTGTCTGTAGCGGACATTTTTTATCGTCCTTTGGGCTGTGATTGACCTTCATATACTGCAGGTTTTACTGGATTGTAAATTGAATAATATAGGTGGTAGGTTCCCTGTAACATAATATAATATTATATTATGCATTTATGCACTCAACTACTGAATGTACAAAAAGTAACACACAGGCACACAGCACAGTGGGGGGTATTGGGTAACTCGTATTAGATGTGCAAAAGTAAATAAATCGTTTATTGTTTTTTAAATATCCAACCAATAGACTTCTTGGACTTCAAACCTTTAGTTTAAAGTGCAGTACCCAACTGCAGAAAAACGTCGAGAAATAATAACTGAAATAATGTACAATAGTAGTAGTAACTAACAACATAATTTAAAAATTATTTCTAATTAAATATTAATAACAGCTTGAATACAGACAGTAATAATAACTGTGTGTTACTATAAATATTATATACCTACTGTTCATCGTTCATTATATACCAAAAAAGGCATATAATGAAGACAAAATTCCCACTGATGAATTGAAATTTAATGATTTTTTTATCACTCCGCAATAAAGGATTTTACCCTCAACTTATCACGACTTTACGTGCAACTTTATGAACTATAAAGTAATTATTATGAGAAACCCTGTATTACATTTTCAACCCTTAGCTTTAAAAACTGAACATTATTAAAATTTAAAATGACAAAATTATTTACAAATTTTCTTGTCTTTGATAAATGTTATAAAAATTTGAGCTTTAAATGCTTATAAAACAAAACCGTGCCAGTGTAACTTTAGGTATATTACTTTTCAACTGCTATTATAACAACTTTTCAGAAATCTTGTATTACATTTTCAAGCATTTTTACTCACTTAATGAAAACAATGAGAACATTGTCATATACCGTGTGTCCGCGAATACTGGGCACTTTCTATAACTGAGTTATGTACCTACATCACCCAATACCTACATGATGATCTAACAGTCTAGTTTCGTATGTCACGAATACTGAACTTAAAAATATGTTTTAAGTATTGAGTAATATGGGTAATTTAAGAATACAATGTACCTACGACCTACCCTGTTTTCGAGGACACATGGTATAGCCTATGGATAATATCAAATATTTAAAAATAAGTTTTTTTATTAAGCGCATCAGCTAAAATTTTCCTGTTTTTGATTAATTTATACCACTGACTGAGATATCTTAGTCCGTGATTTATACTTAATTTTTAATCGTTTTAATTGTGGTTGTATACTATAATTGTATCTTTGGACTATAAACAAACGAATAGTTCTCACAGAAACCATTTTTTGATATAATACCTAATGTCGTATACTCGTATACGCCACGCAAAAAGGCTTGACGTATATAACGGATATATTTCGGTTTCCGATTCCCAAACCATCAAACGAATAAGTTATCGACACCTGCTGTATGAGCTTATTTAAATTCTCCTTTTGGTGACCACGATAATGAGTACTGCACAAAAGGATAATTAAACACAGGTCCAACAGGATTTACACTATACAAAATCTAAGGTTACTTTACTCTCGAACAACTGACCACGGTAACGAGTACTGGATGTCCGAGGGTGAGATATCTTTAACCTAGACAAAATATAGAAATATATACAAAAATAGACTCTTTCTCAACTGACCACGATAACGAGTACCTATTGGACGAGAAAGTAAATAGGTACTAACTACTACCCAGACAGCATTTTGTAACGATAATATTATAATAGTATTATAATAACCTTATACTAATATTATTCGTAATTATAATGTTATAATAATATTATTAAACAAAAAATTGCTGTCTGGGTATAGGTACTGTGTCTTGCTAACTTTTCTAAAAGTGTTGTTCACCACAAAAGCCTGAGATAAAACTTAAACACAATTTTCGGTCAGAAACACTTTTATTGATGCAAATATAAAACAATCATAAAATAAAACACTTAGCCCGTGCTACAGTAAAGTTGTCGCTTACCCGCGTACAACCGTCACACCTCTACGCTCCCGTCGAGTTCCACGACGACAGCACAACTGCCTCGTGCCTGCGCATGTATAGCGGTGTTATATGCACAAAATATATTAAAGTGTCACCTCGGTACATTTTAGCTTCATTGGACTGTGTAATAATTTACTTATTTGCTAAATTATATTTATAGTTTATACGTTAATACTATATAATATATATATATACCATAATTTACAATTGTATGATTGTCTAAGCTAGAATACAACACTGATTAAGAAGTTTTTTTTCGATATATACTTCGTAGGTATAATGGCACAATCACAATACTGCCATTTTTTTTCAACAATTTTATTATTGGCACATACCTAATTTATTAACATTTCCAAATAGAACATTAAATCAACATAAGAGTTTTTGATCTGTAAGTATGAATTTATTTTGCACACTTTTATAAATATTAGTAGGTACTTTCAAATGTATTTTAATATTCTTTCAAAACTATACTGTATTTTTTTTATTAAGTATTCACATTAATGCCTAACCATGAACATAATATTATTGTAATAGTACATGCTTACTTGTCACTTCCACGTAACGCTAACGCTCTATGTCAGTAAATTTTTCAATATATATTTTGGCGCGAAATTCAAACCAATATTTCTGTTTATTTTTTATGTACCTATGAAGTAGTGCAGTAGCCAGCTGGATTGCTCCCAAAATAATTTTACGGACAATGGCGATGGTGACATAAAAGAACAAGTGATAAGTATTCTAGTAGGTACCTACTACAAAACTATAGAAAAAATATGTTCTGGCTACGGCATTGGAACAAAATGTATTATATACTGTACTCTATTTTCTTGTGAATTTGAATTTTCCTATACCATAATATGTATTTATTTTAATGAATAATATAAACAATATTTTTATTTGGTCCGATTATGTCTAAGTTGAAAATGTATACACTTTTTATTTTACAAAAGGTGATAAAAGACACATACTTTTGTTGTGGAACCTATAAATTTATCAGAACCTGAAATATATTAGAATTTAGAAATTAAATCAGTGTAAAATTGTCACAATTATACAAACATTTTAATTCAATAATATTGTTTATAGTAAAATTGTTGATATTATAAAATAAAATACATTCATCGCTCTGCTTAGAATCTAATAATTATTTTTCTAACCCTATATTCTTATTAGAACAAAAATAATGCATATTGAAGTATAATTAACTTCAAAATAATGTAAAGTTCAATTTCATGAAAAAAATATGAATTTTGTAGAAATTTAACGTCATTATTATAGAAACATATTAAACAGCAGTACAAGACATAATAATGTACCTATTAAATAATGCATAAAATATTAAGAATTTACTGTTTAAATTTAATTTCATATTTTCAGTATATCCAATTTTCAGAAAATTAACAATAACAACTATTTTTAAACATCGGGTAAGCCGTTTAATTAAGTATTTGTTTAATGATACCAGTAACACAGGCAGACATAGTTCATATTATAGGTAACTTGAGGTTTTGTTGTTAAATAATAATAATGAAATAATAGGTAGATCGTACATTAATAATAACAAAATATTAACAATTGAGATAATAATATATAATGTATTATAAATGCATCCAGGATAAAACTATAAAATTCCAATATACCTTTGACAACTATAAATAATAAACATAATAAAGAATAATGTGTTTAAAAAAAAAAAAAACATTAAGTTAGCCGTTAGGTACAACTTTACAAGATAAAAAATAAAAATAATAATACATTTGAATACTAATTTCTATATGTGATTATGGTTATAAGCCATCATAATAATATAATCATAGTAAGTATTAATGTTGATGATATGCATGTGATGTATAAATAAAATTGTTAAAATTCAATAATGTCAAGGTACATAATATTAAGAAGTTTTTAAGAAATATAATTAGGTTTTTGAATCGAGTTGATATATCAACAAATAGATCCAGGACGTTATTAAGACAAAAGCGCATAGATGATACGATAGGAAAACGTGAGAAGTAGACTGCTGGATAGACGCCGGTAGGTGAAAACCGAGACGATGACGACATTGACCCGCCGATACTGTGCTCTTAAAAATCTAGCCCTCTGCTCCATCTAGAAGACAACTGCAGGTTCTGCAGCAGCTACTTTTGGTAGGCTCCCGGGGCAACAGTAAAAGCAGACATTCATCTTGGGCACCCCGTCGAACAGTTCAACACCGAAGAACACAATCTCGCTCGATAACACAAGAAAGGATATGTCTTCATCGGGGGACTGCACAAATTCGTGGTTTTGGTACCCATGTGGCTGTGGATAGAGCATGTTGGCAAACCGCACACAGCTTTCTATGTCCAGCGCGTCACACGGCGCCAACAGCGAGTACATCTTGACTGACTGGTTGGTGCCGAAGGTGTACAACAGTTGGTCATCATACTTATTTTCCGGGAGCGAAGCGTGCTCCCAGTAATCAGCCAACAGAGCTGCCGGGTCACGGCCAACCTCGAAAATGGCCCACTTGGCGTACTGGTCCATGGCACACCTGTCCAGCCCGAACATCTTACAAAACTCCTCGTTTACCTTTGAGCGTGTCTCACCCAACCTGGCCGATTCGGCCAAGGAGTCGTCGTGCAGGGAGGACAACTTCTTCGCTTCCCGCATGATGCGATCCACGCAATACTTAATCTGGGCCCGGTGGGTTAAAGACCTCTTCACCGCTTCCCTGCGCAAACCATCCAACAGCTTTAAAATGTGCTGGCCACACAGCACGTACTTCACTCTCTCATCTGCCGTTACGCCGTCCACAATGTGCCGCAACAGGTCGCTGTCGTCCAATGCAGCCATTTGCTTCTGGTAGACGTTCATCAGATGGTACATCTTCCGCCACGCGAACAACAGATTGTCCAGCGTAAGTTTACCCAAGAGAAAAATCGCTACTCGCTCTGTGAATACGTCAAAGTGCATTTTGAAAAAGTAAACAGATTTCCAGAAGTGTTGACTCAGATAATAAGGAAATTTCTCCATGGTTTTGAAAATCGGTAACCACACGGCTTCTGATGACATACCCTAAAAAAATAGTTCAATTAAAAATTAGAATGCCTGAATGTATACCCATAGCCCATAGGCCATAATATTAATTTACAAAATTGCTATAAAGTCAGTTATAATTTTTTTTTCAAACAAATTAGTAAGTAGTTATAATTGATGAAAAGTATTTACAATTATTCTGCGTATCACATTACCATGTAGGACTAAGGTACTTGCAATGGACACGGGAAGTATTCAAAATAACATTTTGGTATTATTAATTTTATTTTAAATTAACTATTTTAATTTTAACCAATGGAATTGATATTATAAGTTTTAACTAAAACTTTTAAATGGTATACTTTGATTTAGTATTCAAATTTATCAAAAAATTGTAAAATATTTTTTTTTATATTGAACATAATGATAATTTACATATTACTTCCTATAATTTATAATCAATTATATAACTTTTAAAAAATTAAAATTTGTTTAAACACATGTAGCAACTTACAATTATAATATTCTTAACATCTTTTATAGGAGCTAGTGATCCTGTAATAATGAACAAATCCAAACTGAGTGATAAGGCATCTTCCCATCTTAGTTTAGATTTTTTATCCATGATATTCAGGGTGGTATGGATGATTTCTAATGAATATCGGGTAATACTAACACCCTTTTGTAAAAGAGCCATAGACTTTCCCAGTCTTGATGTATTAGTTATTACATTGACTTCTGTAGTTACTGAAGATATGGCCTTTACTGGTAATAATGCTGTTACTGTACCAGTTATAATAAGCGATAATTTAACCCATTCTTTGCATAACTGTGATACTGATAGGCATTGTTTGTGTCTATAAATGTCTATAAGATTTTGAATCTCTCTTCCTGCTTCCCATATAGAAGAAGATCCAAGTGATGCTGCAGAAAAGATCACTATAGGTGCTGTCATTGGATTTAACATACCATACATTAATGATAAACCACCAACAGCATTTGCTAATCGCATGGATAGGTCAACATTTTTTAAAAATTTTTTGCTTTTTCTAGAGGCCGGTGTTGTATATGGTATTAAAGAATTTGTTTCATCATAAAATCCAGATTTTGGGTAGAATATATTTCCTTCAGGAAGTGTATTATTTTCCATATAATCATCCCAATTTTTGTATGTTCTCCCGGCTATAAAATCAACAAAAAAAACTTGACTATTTACCTTTATTCTGATTAATTTCCATTGATGTATAATATCCTTGTCAGGAGAAATACAACAGGCATTAGTAGTATCAAGCAATTTGCACTTTATTTTACAAATACTGTATGTTATAGTTACTCCTACTTCAATACTTCTACTTTGATCATTAAGTTGAATACATTTCTCTATTTTCTTAATCATGGTCAAGATACTTTTTTGAACTTCGTTATTATATAACATAAATATATCATTAAGGTTTTCACCATCAATATCTTTTAAATCATTATTGTGTTCATTATTTAATGGATAGTCATAATATGTGTATGCCATAAACAATTTTAGATCGTTCTTTTTTATGGTTGTCCATTCTGGCCGACCGTCAAAAAAAGAATATTGCAAAAACTCCAAATGTCTAATTAATTGAAGTGCTTTCTGAAAAAATAAAATGTTGGTAAATTACTTTTTAAGAAGTTAAATACCAATAGGTAAGTTAGGTAAGTTTTAATCAATTAAAATAAAAATATTTTGTAATTGTATAAGTATACCTATAAAAAACATTGTTGAAAGTACAAGTGTTATCTTCTAAACTAATCAATTGTTTTGTTTAATAATTTTAAATATAATTTAGAATGTTTAATAAATTGGGTATGTATGTCTACGGCATATTATTAGGATAAATGATGAAAATATAATATTGTTTTTACACCTTTACAGTATAATAGAAATTATAATTTATTTATTTATTTATTTATTTATTTAAATTTATGTTAAATAGCTGTAAATATAATAAATTAATAAAAAATAATAATGAAGACTTAATTAATATATTTAACATTTGTAAAGTATAGGTAATATTTATTATTAGCTATTATTAATTAACATAAAGGTTATATTAATTAATTTATATTTACTTTAATGGTATTTTCCTGGTTTTCATCCATATTGAAAATCAATCAAATTCGGCCCAGCCAACTGTTAGATTTCCTTAAAAATATAAATAATTATAAATATATTAATCTTAATTTTTAATTATTTTATGAACACATAAACTATATATTTTTATTTAAGTTATAATATCAATATTGGATAAATAAAAAAATTAAATGATAATTTATTGGATATTGGGTTAGGTTTAAAATAAAACCAAACAGAATGTCATTATTTAATATTGGAGTAAGTTTAGTAAAAATCATAATGTTGGGCTGGAAAAAAATATTAAGAGGGTTTTACACATTGTACTTTAAATTGAACAATCAATACAATTTATCTTACAATTTACATTAGAGTATGTCTAGAGAAGAAAAAAGCCACAGGAAACAAAACAAGCATATCTATCTATAAAAATTAGGTTTTGTTAATTATATTATTAATTTTAAAATAATTAAGGCATATTAATCTTATAAAAAATATTTTTTTTTTTAACCCAAAAGTTAAGTATTAGTGTCTAGAATTTTAGGATTTTACATATCATTATTTGATATTTTATAAGGTAAGAAATGTTAACAATTCATTCAACACAAGTGTATTTAGGAGCATTTTTTTCTCTATTAACGAGGACAACATACAGCGCGGTTTAGTAACCCAGACATGATGATTAAATAATATATAGTTAAGATTAATAAGATTGCATTTTTAGATGATTAAGAAATTGGTCTAATTCTAAAAGTAAAATATTAAAGGACGGCCAATACATATTTAAAACTTCTTTAATCCACGTACAAGTATCAGGAAACAACCAAATTGTTATTTTTTGAAATTATTGCACCATTGTTTATCTTTTATCATCAAGAGAATTTTACATCAACATTTGTTATCTCTGTTTTACAAATGCGTAACTTAGCAAATTTTACGCTTAGCAGATCACATTTAGCTCCGTAAGTTTAAAAATTACAGTGAATTGACCTCTTATAAAATTTAAAGGTAAAATTATTATCTATGGAACGTCATAAGATTTTTATTATATTTTAATAATTTCATAGCAAGCTATGAGTATTTTAAGATGTACAAACAATTCACAATTTTAAAATACTTATACACTTAAACACACTTTTATGCTTTACATACAAATAAAGTATTTTCCGATGGAGAATTAATAATAAAAGAAGAATATAATTATACAATTTATTATTATACTGCATGTGGTAATATAAATTATATACCTACACAAATAGTGGTTGATCATCGGCAAGCATGCATTTGCATCTTTCTCAGAAAGCTGGATATTTCAAATCTGATTCGATACAAATTTGTTTCATGAACCATACTATTGAAATACAAAAATTTATGTTGCATATTTTGGCATATTTTACTTAATTTATATGATTTTGCATATTTAAAGATTTTGAGTATATAAATTCATTTTATGTTAAAGATGTATTAAAAATCAACATTAAAATTCTCAAAAATTACGCAGCGGAGATCCGTTTACCTCCAGAACCATTCATAACCCGTTGGGGTACCCGGATAAATGCCGTACTTTATTATTGTAAATACTATGAAAAAATTCATGATGTTGTAAATACGTTGGACTGATGCATTAAGTATTAAAGTTTCAAAAAAAAATTTGGATAAGAACATGTTCAAAATAATTTAATGTATATTACTTCAAATTTTAAATTTCATTTTAAAAACACTAAAACAAATCTCGTCAATACTTAGTGGGTCTATCTCCACCATGTATGGTCTTTTAAAAGATCCAACAACCAATAGAAAGATCATTTTCTGTTTACAAAATCCTTCTGAACCACAACAGACGACCATTTAAACTCAAAAATATAAAAAAGCATCTTATCATTCAGTGTAATTCAAGTAAATATAACAATTAATACCTAACATTATTTAACAACCGATGAGTTTAATGAATCCTATTTTTGTGAATTTAGGATTCTGGAAATAGATTCAGTATAACAGCTTCAAATCATCAAAAGAAACATACCTATAAATAAAATATTTATGATTCAAAAACATTTTTTTTTATAATTATCCTTTAAAATATCTTTTATAAAATAATATTTACATATTATACTGCATAATATCGTTTTTTAGAGAATACATATGCACATATTTCATTGTATTTTAGCGCATCAAGTTCTGAGCCCTGATCATCAGATACTTAAAAAACTAAATATATTTTACTTATTGTTAAGGGTTGGCAACCCCTATTATACATTGTAATTAGTAAGTAGCTACTGGTGCAACTACCTACACAAATAATTTTTTAATTTTTAAATTATAATACTAAAATTGTTATAAATATCTTAATCATATAACTATAATATTATTCTCATTATTGTATGATTTAAATTTTTTTTAATTATAAAATACACTTAGTATGGACAATGGCTTAATTAATGAAAAGACTAGGGTGACTATGTGACAAGATGATTAATCATATATTCATACCCATAGGCGCAATTTCAATAAAAAAACTGAGGGTGCTTAAGCTCTGCATTTTCTTGGCATTTAAATTCAATTATAACTATGAGGCATTTATGACCTTTTTGAGCAAAAATGTTTTATGACAATTTAACATTGAAGACTTATAGTGCAT